>NW_028270180.1:57757965-58060637 GCF_037043375.1 Chiloscyllium plagiosum
AGCACCCGGAGGAAACCCACGCAGACACGGGGAGAACATGAAATCCCCACACAGTTCGTCGCCTGAGGCGGGAATTGAACCCGGGTCTCTGGCGCTGTGAGGCAGCAGTGCTAACCACTGTGCCACCGTGCCGCCCACCAAAGTACTCTTCGATGTAGCTCATCAGATGCATCAACTCGCCAAGCTTCAAGTCAATTCCATTATAAAAACATACACTTCGTTAATTCTATCTTCATGCAGTTCCTCATCTTCACCAGTCCCTATATTCCCTAGTATTTCGGGAAGTTACTTGCTGCACCTTCCTTGTGGGAGATAGAAACAATGTATTCCTCTCAGTGGTCAGGTGGCTTCTGTCAAGTCGTGAATACATCCAAAGGCTGCACTTTGGAAACGATGGATGTGTCACCCACTCCTGCCTGGAAAGGTCAAACTCAATGTATTTCACTTCATGACGAATCTCAGCACAGTCATGCCCCACGTGTGAAACTACATTATTCTGAAGGATGGGACACAGACACTGACCACCACATTTTCGAAAGAAGCTGGGTTCACATTTTACACTTGGAATTGGTTCAGCTTTTAACAATATTCGTGGAAAACCCGGGAAGTGGAGGGGTCGGTGCGTGAAGTGCAGTGCCCTGTCCTTCCTGGGACAGGGCTTCCCTTATGTGTTGTCTCAGCGATATTTGTTTGTCATGGACTCAAATACACTGTAGGTGCAGGGTCCAGAGTGTGATCAACAGACTCTCGGTTCTCCCTGAATGAATGCAACAGTTGCCAACACAAACCCGAGAAAAAGCATCCATAGGACCTCCGCATATTTTCCAATGAATGGAGCAAGTGAAATTCCCAAATACATGCTGCATCCATTCAGTGTTGATAATGTTTTCCTTTTTGGCTGAAAAATGCCTTGGCATCACTGCATGATCGCGCAGTAGCAGTGCCTTCCTCCAAAGAAACAGTTGACAATGTAAAATTATCATCCTCTGCATCTCAGCAACTATGACAGCAGCACCAATCTTGACAATGGCGTTGATTACCACGTTACCACATACAGAAAAAAGAGGGAGAGGGAATATAACTCACGTCAAACAGGGACATACATAAATGACGTGATATTCAGGAATATGGGAAAAAGAAAAATGTTGGAATAAGCTCCTATTTCATTTTCCTTTCAGTTCACCATCAGCAATGCCTGCATTTTCTTTCTCCCCTCTCTCTCTCTGTATCTATCTATATTTCTCTCTCTCTCTCTCTCGCTGGACATTTCTCCTTCCATTTAATCCCAACCTCTCCATCTGTCATCCAGCCATCGCTCATATAAATCAGAATATTTCCCAGTTGCTTACATTTCCGATGTCGGGTCACTGGACACGATACGTTATCTGTTTTACTCCCGACCGAGGTTCCCATATCAGATGACATTCTCCAACATTTCCATACGCTGACGAAGTTCATTTCAGATCTCCTGCATCCACAGTTCCTTGGCTTATTTCACTTTTAGTATTTTTTTTTTGTCACGTCATGTCAGCATCACTGGCAAGGACAGCATTTCTTGTCCATCACTAATTGCCCTTGATTGTGAGGCCATTTGTCAATATAATATGGAGCCAGCCAGAGTGTTGTGGATCTGTCTTCACAATTCGTCCAGACTGGCCAATAATGTTTAGTTTCTTTACCGAAGGTTATCAGTGAAATAATAAAATGAATCCCGATAGTCTCTTGTTGCCATTAGTAAAATGAGTTTTTGTTCCAATTTTTCTCATTTAAATTTAAGTTATGTCAGCGGCTGTGGTAGGATTTGAAACAATGCCTTCAGAGTCATAACTTGTGCCTCTGAATTATCCGTTCAATGACGTTATAAATCTGATACGGAGTCCCTATTGTGAAATAAGTGAAGAGCTAAGAGCAAGTTTGTGGTCATAACATAAGTAAATGGAAACGTAATCAGACGAGAACTGGAACTGTAATGTCTGAGGTTAATAAATGAGTAGATGATGGCTCATGCAACAAAAGCACTGAGGCGGAACGGAGACTGTCGAGATGATAGCGTTCAGTGTAGGCATGTTTGATGACAGATCGTATACGGGCCATGAAACACCAGGGAAAAGGGAGATTGAAGGGGTGGACCAGTGTTGTTCCTTCTGAAATGTGTGAGCGAGGTGTCTGAAATTCATGGAAATGAGGGGGAGTTCGTTAGTAAAAGTGAAGATAACATTTTATGTATTTGCTAAATATACATATGTAAAATAGCAATAACATTCACCGTCGTTTATTGAACTGGCAGAGATAGACTCACCAGGTACACCAACAATAGAGAGGATGTGATACTAACGGGCGTGAACAATCATCAGTACAGCTTCTGTCTGCAACTCTAAACATGTCCAGCCCGGAGAAAACCAGGAAAGACCCAAGGATAAACTCCAGTCCATTGTTGGATTATTCCAGTCGAATGTTCTCAGATTCTGATCCATTGTTCGAAAATTCCAGTCAACGTTCTCAGATTCTGATCCATTCTTAGAACATTTCAGTCTGTTGTTCTAAGCCTGTCTTCATTTCCCTCATTTACTGTTTAGTAGATCAATAACGTAGTTTTTTTGTTACGTTTTCCAATAGAATTAAGTTATTCAATGTTCCTCTTACTTTTGCTCTGATTTATCGACAGTGTTTGAATAAATTTTGGTTTGCTTAATATCGAATATTTTGACCAATCGAATTGTGTCTGAAACTCAGCACGTCACATCTACCTTGTTACTAAGAAAGCGTGCAGGTCAAGTCTACCATCTGCATGCATTTTTAGGGACTCTACTTGGTCCATAACGAGTGGGACCGAAATTCACGATTTAATTGGATGATTACTTAATGGACAACATGTTGCAGAAGAATGGAGCTTAACAGCAGAATGGGTCAGGATGGAGGAGTGATATCGATATCAGGGTTATATCCGATACTCAATCCAGTTCACAGATTCTGTTCAGAAACATGGATGGCCAGATGAGATATCTGCTGAGCATGGAACAATGTGCAGATCAGGCTCAGTGCAACCCAGCCATCTGTTCAGGAACGCTGTACAGTGCTCACCAGTCGACGAGCTATCTGTCCAACATGTGGAGTAGTGGAGCACCCACGGCTACATTCAATTCTTAACCAGGACGAAACGGTCTCTCTGGCATGGGGAGATATGCAGACCACAGCAGTGCCTTTCTCTATAAATGCGAAGAAGACAAGTATTCAGTATGTGGAACATAGCTTCATTTTGCAGTTGAAGCGGTAATGGTGAGAGCGGGGAACAGGAGCTGTTGAGAAGGTAAATGAACTGCTATATTTTGGCATCAGCTGAAGCCAACACACGACACGTGCACTTTCTCCTACCCACCCTCCTCCTCTAACAATTAAGACAGTGGTGGGTTGAAAGGGTAAGGGTTTTCTATTTCTGATCGATCGTGAGATTGGTTTAAAAATTACTTTTTTGATTACTTTTTCTATTTATCTATTCATGAAAATTTGAAACAGAGTGTGACCAGGAAGTGTTAGAAAACAATTAACCAACACAGTTATATAAAGTAATAACGTAATTAACGAAGTAGAGGTGTCTGTGCAGGCGATGTGCTGCAGCTGTCGGATGTGGGAGCGGGCTAATCTCAATATGAATGGCAGTGACACCATCTGCAGCAAATGGTGGTTGGTGGAGTAACGTCAGCTCAGAGTTGCTGATCTTGAATCTGAGCGTCAAACACTGCAGCAGGTCCATGAGTGGGAGAGTTGGTTGGAAACTTTATTTCAGGAGGCAGTCACACCTAGTCGATTACGTAATTGAAATTGAGTTAGTGATCAGTAACAACAGGGTGTGGTTGCAAATGAGGCACGTAAGGATATTCTGAGTTCAGAAATAGAGGAAATTCAGCTTTTGAACTTATCCACCAGGTGTGAAATGCTTGCTCCCTTTTTGGATGAGGAAAATGGCTACAGGGTGCATGAGCCAGATCAAGAGCCCCTAATACGTGGTGCCTGAACGGTGCCACGATGCAGAACACGTCTGACAGGCTTGAAAGTGTAATGGGTCGGGGGGTGGGGATGAGGATCCAAATGTTGTGATCCACGTTTGGACTAACAACTCAGACATGGCGAGGAAGGAAGATCTGTTTGGGGATTATCAAACACGATGAACAAAATTAGGGAACGGTGCCTCAAAGATTATAATCTCTGGATTACTGCCTGTGACACGTGCAAATTGGTTTAGGGATAAGAATACTGTGGGGTTAAACACGTGGCTAAGGAAATGATGTGGGAAAAGGAGTCCAATTCATTGGATATTGACATCTGTTTTGGTCTGTACGGATGGGATGGTCTCCGATGTGGAATTAGTTCTCATCTGAAAAGGCTAAATAGGGTGATCAATCGATCTTTCAATTAGTGAGTGGAAGGGGAAGGGAAAGGAAAAAAATCACAGAAAGTGCAAAGGTACATAAAAAGGCAGGCAGCAGGTTAGCATGTGTGCAACAGTGTTTAAGGCAGACGATTAAACGAGTGAAAAAAGAAGGATAACTCAAGAGATATTCTTCGATATTTTGGAAATCATGAAGTTACGAAAGCTATCATAACGGCACGTTACCTGAATGCTCGTCGCATTCGTAAAAAGGTCGATGAGTTAACAACACGAATCATCGCGAAGTAATATGATTTATGAGCAATTATGGAGACACGGTTACAGAATGGTTATGACTGTGTCACAAAGCTGGATTTTTTTCTAACAACTGTTCTTTTTCTCAAGTATACTGTGCCCTCAGTATTCTTTCAGTTGGGGAGTAAACAGGTCCTGGCTCCGAATAAATTAGTTTGGAACAGAGATGTAGAATGATTTTATGAAGCCTTTTGATTAAGTGTCAACTGATGAGAATTCACGCAAAAGTGGTCATGGTTTAGAAGTGACCAGGATAATGAAAGGGAAGTGGTCAGCTCTCTAGCTGAGCAGTTCAGTTCCAGAACTAGTTCAGGAGTTCAGCAGTGGACTTTGTGAAGAAATACAGCCACACTCTCTCTATTTCTGCCTTTGTAACTTCAATCTGTAATCATTTGTTCCATTTTTACTGCTGTTTCAGGGGATTTGCGTATTGGCAGGTATATTTATATTGGGAACAGCATAATGAAGTAAATTTGGAAAGACTGAGTCCTGTCGGAGTTATTTGCTGTGGTCTTTATGTTGAATTGTGTAATTTTGTGAATAAATGTTTGCTGATTTTAAAATCTTGTAAACTTCAGGAAACAAATTGCAAAGTTGTGGCCTGGTCTGTTTGCTTCAGAATGTTTTGAATGGTCTGACCGAGTCCATTACATCTGGGAGTTAAATGTCCAGAGGTAACAGACTATTCAGAAGGACAGACCGAAATATAAGGGAGGTGGCGTAGCTCTGATCTTCAAGGACGATATCAGGGCAGTGCTGAGCGATGACATAGGTACACGTGACAATACATTCAATTCAATTCAATTTACTTAATCCATTTGAGTGAAAATTAGAAATCTGAAGATGAAAAAAATCACTGAGAGTCTTAGTCAATGGACCACCAAATAATAAGATCCCCGTGCAGCAGGTAATAAACAAAGAAATAACTACTGCCTGTAAAGATTGTACGGCAATCACCATGGCAGATTTACATGTCGATTGGTTGAACCGGCTTGGTCAGGGTAAACTAAAGGGGGAGTTCCTTGAATGCATCCGTTATAATCCTCTTGACCACAATGTAATGGAACCGACGAATGAACAAGCTATCCAAGATCTGGTCCTGTGTAATAAGATCAGAACAACTAATGACCTCATAGGCAGGGATGCACTTGGAAGGAGCGAGCACTGAATGGTTGAATTTCAAACACAGATGGAGAGTGTGAACATACAGTCGAATAAAAGGTCCTGTGCTTAATGAAGAGGGAGTAAATAAAATGAGAGACGATGTGGCTAAAGTAGACTGGAAGCAAAGATTTTATGGTGGGACAGTTGACGAATAGGAGAGCACTTTCAAATGAATTTTCCAAACTGCTCAACAGAAATATCGACCAGTGAAAAGGAAGGACTGTAACAAAATGAGTAATTTTGCCATGGCTGTGGAAGGAAGCAAGTGAGAATATCAAATTGAAATGTTCTGGCATACAATGTTGCCAAGAACATCAGAAAACAAGAAAGTTGGGAAAACTTAAAAAGTCAACAGAAAGTCACAACAGAGCTACAAGGAACATCAGAAAGAAACACTGGTACTGAATATAAAGACAGATGGCAAACCTTTCTATAAAGAAATAAAATGAAAAGGTAAAGGATAAAGTGAAAGTTGGTCCGTCAGGAGATGAGAAAAGACATTTAATTAATGATATGTTGAAGTGGTTGAGGAGGTAACTAAGCATTTTAAATCTATCTTCACAGTGGAGGACACCAATACTATGCCAGTGATTAATAAAGAGACAAAGGTAGGGGAGGACCTGGAAACAATCATTATTACTGAAGAGGTAGAGTTGGGCAAACTAATGGAGATTAGGGTAGTTACGTCTCATGGTCCTGATGGGATGAATTTCAATGTACTAAAAGCGGTGCTGGGAGAAATAGTAAGCGCACTATCAGTAATTTTCCAAAATTCTCTGGACTCTGGGGCAGTCCCAGCAGATTGGAAAACAGCAAATGCGATGCCACTGTTTAAAAGGAGAGCTACACAAAAGATGGAGCCGAGTTATAATAACCTCGTTAGTGGGGAAGAAGCTTGCATCTATTTTCAAGAAAGAAATAATAGGTCTTTTCGATAGAAAATGTCCCATTTAACAGACACAGCATGGGATCATGGAGCGTACGTAATACTTAACAAATTTTCTGGATTGATATGAAGACATGACAAGGATGGTATACAACGTGGGCCCAGTGAAATGGTGTAACTAATTTTCGAAAGGCATTCGACAAGGCGACGCACAAAAGGCTGTTGCATAAGACAAAGATGCATGGTGTTACGGGAAAAGTATTAGCATGAACAGAAGATTGGTTGACGAACAGGCAGATAAGTTTGGCAACAAATGAGTGCTATTCTTGTTGGCAATCAGTCAATAGTGGTGTCCGTCAGGGATCAGTGTGGTGACCGCAAGTATTCACAATTTATATAAATGATTTGGACTTGGGGATCACGTCTAGTGTACGAACATTTGGAGATGACACTGAGATGAGTGGCAGAGTAAGTGTACAGAGGACTGTGAAACTTTGCAGAGGAACATAGATACTTTAATGAGTGAGTGAAGGTCTGGCACATGGAATGCAATTATAATAAATGTGAGATCACCCATTTTCATACGAGTAACAGGAAAAAGGATTATTACCTAAATGTTAAAAATGTGCAGGATGCTGCTGTGCAGGGAGACCTGAGTTTTGGTGATGAGTCAAGGAAGGTTGGTCCGCAGGGACTATAATTACTTTGGAAGACAAATGTAATTTTGTCTTCCATTGTGAAAATGATTACGTTTAATAACAAGGAGATAATGCCACAGCTATACAGGGTGCAGGTAAGGCGACACTTGGAGTACTGCATGGTATGTTGTTCTCCTTACTTGCGAAAGGATATGCTGGCACTAGAGGGGGTACTGAGGTGTTTCACTAGCTTAATATCATAGATGAGGGGGACTGCCTATGAGGAGAGACCGAGCAGACTGGGATTATATTTATTGGAATTCAGACGAATGAGGAAGAATCTTATAGAACTATACAAAATCATGAAGGGAACAGATAATATATAAGTAAATATGATGTTTCCAGTGGAAGGTGAAATTAGGATAAGAGGGAATCGCCTCAAAATTAGAGGGAACAGAGGAGGGTATGAATTTAGAAGGAACTTTGTCACCCAGAGGGTTGAAAATCCAAGGAATACCTTTCCCAGTCAAGTAGTTGACGCGAGTTCAGTAAAAGACTTTAAAGATAGATTCGTTGTTGACCAATAAACAAATTAAGGGATTCAGTGAAAGAACGGGTAAGTGCACCTGAGTTCATGAAAAGATCAGCAATGATATTTTTTTCAATTGCAGAGAAGTCTCCAAAGGCCAGATGGCATGCTCATGCTCCGAGATTTCATGTTCTTTTTCACATCAATGATTTGATGTGAGTAGCAGGAGCAGTTATCCACCAAAGGTATGGAGCATTGTATTCCACCCCAGTGTATTGCTCAATACTGCTGTGTTGATCGCTGTCAAAAATGGAGAAACTTGCAGCTCGTGCTGGATTTGCAGGTCACACCCATTATCAGCATTGTGCCCTGACAAGTTCTGCTGTCGGTATGAAATGCACCGCCAGAGGGAGATAACGAGGGAACCAGTTTAAATACCAACAAAAGGTAGGGATATGCAATATAAAGACAGAGGCGAGTTTGCGAGATAATGTCATGCAAGAATATGTTCTCTGGTTACAGGATGCTGAAATACAGACATTTTGATAGCATCCTAAAACAGAAATGATTGTTTCCAGAACTGATAGGTGAACGGGATATTGGTATGAGGTCAGTTGATGGAGAGTTCTGAATAACCTTGTGTTCTGCAGGTTTGTGACTGTGGATGTGCTCACCAGATTCTTGGACTCATTTGGCTTAATCTAACAATAATTTGTCTCAGTGTCATTTTCATTGAGTGTGACAGAGGCTGAGCTATTTTCCGAGTGCTACCTTATCGAACTCACTTCATTAACCACCTCCCGCATTCTCCATAGTGTCCCTCTCATTCAATGCCGGCACGATTCTCCTACACATCATGGCTGCAGGGACTCACCATCTCCCCGATGCCCCGGAATATTTTGTGATCTGTGGCACTGGTACCATCTTTAAAAGTTCAATGTGCATAGAGTTTAACTTTCTCAGTTGAGAGCTGCCCCACAATTTACACCGAGCATGGCAGACAAAGAGCAATTGCACCTGACCAGGTAGTCACGGAGGGAACTGTCTTTGCGGAAGGCAGAAAGGGGTGCGGAGGGAAATATATCCCTGGTGGTGCGGTTTGTTTGGAGGTGGCGGAAATGTCTGCAGATGATTTGCTTTATGCGAAGGTTGGTAGGGTGGAAGGTGAGCAACAGGGGCGTTCTGTCCTTGTTACGGTTGGAGGGGTGGGGTCTGAGAGCGGAGGTGCGGGATGCGGAAGAGATGCGTTGGAGGGCATCTTTAACCACGTGGGAAGGGAAATTGCGGTCTCCAAAGAAGGAGGCCATCTGGTGTGTTCTGTGGGGGAACTGATCCTCCTGGGAGCAGATACTGCGGAGGCAGAGGACTTGGGAATACGGGATGGCATTTTCCCTCCCCACCCCTTTACCCCTTCTGCAAAGACTGTTCCATCCGTGACTATCTGGTCAGGTCCAGGCCCCCCTTCAACTCACCCTCCCATACCATCCTGGCACCTTCCCCTGCCACCGCAGGAATTGCAAAACCTGCGCCCACACCTCGTCCCTCACCTCCATCCAAGACCCTAAAGTAGCCTTCCACATCCATCACATTTTTACCTGTACATCCACCAATATCATTTATTGTATCCGTTGCTCCCGATGCGGTCTCCACTTAATTGGGGAGACTGGACGGCTCCTAGCAGAGCGCTTTAGGGAACATCTCCGGGACACCCGCACCAATCAACCACACCACCCTGTGGCCCAACATTTCAACCCCCCCTCTGAGGACATGGAAGTCCAGGGCCTACTTCATGGCCGCTCCCTCACCACCAGATGCCTGAAGGAAGAACGTCTCATCTTCCGCCTCAGAATACTTCAACACCAGTGCATCAATGTGGACTTCAACAGTTTCCTCATTTCCCCTTCCCCCACATCACTGCAGTTCCCAACTCCCAGCTCAGCACTCTCCCCATGAATTGTCCTACCTGCCTATCTTCTTTTGCACCGACCCACTCCACACTCCCCATCCGACCTATCACCTTCATCCCCTCCCCCACTCACCTATTGTACTATTTGACACTTTCTCCCCACACCCACACTCCTCTCACTTACCTCTCCACTCTTCAGGCTCTCTGCCTGTATTCCTGTTGAAGGGCTTTTGCCCGAAACATCGTTTTTACTGCTCCTCGGATGCTGCCTGAACTGCTGTGCTCTTCCAGCACCACTAATCCAGAATTTTAAATAATCTTATCAACTTCATGCAATTTGCAGTGATGGACTGCAAGAACTTTGTATTCTTTCACACTGCCAAGAATCCTGCCTTTAATCCCGTCTTTTGAATTCAAATTCGACCATCCAAAATCATACGCTTCAAACTTTTCCTTTTGATCTCCAATTGCCAATTTTCAGCCCAGTCCTGCATCCTGACAATGTCCCGTTGCAACATACCATAGGCCTTCACACTATCCACAACTCGACAAATGTCTGTGTCATCGGCAAACATACTACGCATCCTTCGACTCATCCAACTCAGTTGTAAAACTCAAAATGAGCCGATGTCCTAAAATCGACCCTGCGGACCACCGCTGATCACCGAGCTCCAGGCTGAATACTTTGGATCTACTACTCCCTCTGGCTTCTATGGCCACTAATTCTGTACCCAAACAACGTGTATTTCCATACCAGTTGTATATCCCATGCTTCCTTTCTTCGGAATGAACCCACCAGTGGACGTTTATAAGAAGCCTTGCTAAAATCCATGGTCATCATATCATTGCACCATCTTCATCCATGTGTCTTGCCACATCGTCAAATGACTTAATAATGTTTGTGAGGCATGACCTGCCCCTCAGAAAGGCATGCTGACTATCCCTAATAAACCTCTCATTTTAAAAGTAATTATAAATCATGTCTGACAGAATTCTCTGCAATACAATGCCCAGCACTGACATATGATTGACTAGTCTTTAATTCCCATGATTTTCCCGATTCATTTTCCTGAATGAGGGAAGAGCGTTTCCCACCCTCCAATCATCTGGCACTACTGCAGTTGACAATGAGGACTGAAAGATCATCGACAAAGAAGCAACAATCTCTTCCCTTGCTTCCTGTAGTAATCTGGGTTATATCCCGTCTGGCCCAGAAGATTTATGTATCCTCGAGTTTTAATTCAAATTGTCTGTTCTTCATCTCCAATTCTCTACTCCATAATGCCCCCTTCAAACATCTGGTAGACCGCTTTCCATTCAGCGCCGCCTTCCTGAGCAAGCACAGTTCCCAATTCCATTGCATATTGTAATACTGGAATGGTAAAGAATGGGAAGGCACCAATGCCTTTCCGATGAAGGGTTTATGCCAAAAACGTTGTCAATCCTGTGGTGGGGGTGATAGGTCGGAGAGAAGAGTGGAGCGAATAGGTGGGAAGCAAAATGACCTTGTTCAAGAAAGACTGGAAAAAAAGCCTGGTAGTTATTGACCACTAAGTTTAACGTCTGTGGTAGGTAAGTTAATTGAGAAGATTCCCAGGGATAAGATCTACATGCATTTGGAAAGAAAAGGTTTGATTAGGAATAGTAAGCATTGCTTTGTGCGTGGAACTTCATACCTGACAAATTTCTTGAAGTTTGATAAAGTGCCCAGAATGGTTTACTAGTGCGCGGAAGATATCCGGAGATGTGGTGCTGGAAAAGCCCAGCAGGTCAGGGAGAATCCAAGGAGCAGAAGAATTGACGTTTCGTGCTTTAGGCCTTCATCAGAAATGTCCAAAACTTCGATTCCCCTGTTCCTCGATGCTGCCTGACCTGTTTTTCTTTTCCAGCGCCAAGTTTTAGACTCTGATCTCCAACATCTACTGTCTTCACTTTCTCCGGGGGAAGTAGGTTTAGTGTATGGATTTCAGTTACAACAGAACAGGATGAGGCGCTTCAGCCCTGGAGACTAATATATAGTTAAAAGAGGAGGTTAGTCATCCTCTCAAGCCGAGAACACTGGACCAAGTCTAGGCCATGAGATACCCGTATCCGGTTACACAGCAACAGGATCAGTCCATTCAATCTCTTCAATTCAGTAACGCGGGCGAACAAATGACTGGAGTATGGGGAATAATGGAATAGTATCTCAAACCTCTCAGACCTACCTTTCACTTCAGGAAGATTATAGATAATCGCCTTTAGGCAATTTCTCTTTCATACCGAATTCTTTGTAAACCTCAACTTTCTGACGTGTCAAAATGCGTTGACACGCTCCCCAACATTTAAGTGACGTAGCTCCCCTAACTATCTGGGGAAAGTGGCCCCAACAGTCACAACCCTCTGACAACAGGAAACACTCCCCACACATATACATTGTCCTGTTGACATGAACAAAATATATGAATACAGCATAAGAGTGAATGGCCCTGATATCACGGGAGGGTTTGACGAAGCAAGGTGTCAAGGAGCCTGAACAAAATTGATCTTAACTGGCATCGGTTGTACAGTCATCACTGGTTGGATCATTCAGAACACAATGTGACTGGTGGACATCAATCCTCTCAGTCCCTGCATATAGCAATGTGCATTCCTCGGTGTAGATTTGTCCAAACAAATATCTTCAGTTGCTTCATCAATAATTTCCCCACAACATGCCAAAAGAAATGAGGATGTTCAGTGAAGATCGCACAATGTTCAAAACAATGCGTCACCCCCTCAGGTGCTAAAGTATCAAACCCTGAACAGCATTCAATCTTGTGCTGTTTACATGTCGGTAACATGCCAATAACAGTGCCACGAGACATTGCACATTTCCATTGTCTAAAAAGAGGAGCTCATTCCGCATCTCAAACTGGTTTAACAGAGACAGTACAAATCCATTAAGCCTATCGAAACTATTGCACAAGAAGACGCACAGCCCGTGCAGGGTCTCCTGTGTATTATACAGGAAGAGAGTTCTTTAAAGAAATGCAAATGTTTGACTTCAAAATAGACAGGCAGGTGTCTGGAGCAGCACAACAAGTCAGACAGCATCAGGAGGTGAAGAAGTCACTACTTTGGGTATAAGTATTTTTTAGGTGTAGGGGTAAGGGAGCTACAGAAAAAGAGGCGAAGTGATGGAGGAGGAGGCAGGGCGGTGAGGTGGGGATCGCTGAACACAAGAAGAGAGTATCACCCGGCTGCTCGATGGAAGGAATGAATCCGATTCGTAACTGAAAGAATGGTTGATCAGAGGAATTGAAGGTAACCAAGGGGCTCGGAAGGAAGTTGGGCAATTGAAAGGGAGATTATTTGAAATTGGAGAAATAAATATTGCCTTACTTGCTGTGGTCTTCCAGCCCCTGCCTGTCTATTATTAATCAGGAAGATAAGGACTCCAGCCATTTCCCTGCACTTGTCCCATGTCGTTCTAATCCTTTCCTATCGATATACTTGTAACAATGTGGAAACATGTCGCACGGGAAAACACATTATACTTCACGCTGTTAATGCTCTGTTTTGAAAATAATGAATGTTTTTCATAACCCTCAAGTTTTAATGCAATCACCTTTTATTATTTTCGAGCGATACAGATTATTTCCTTCACACTCTCCTCATGGCACCATCACCGCAGTGATTATCTCCAGCAATTCCTTTACACTGTATCTCTGTGGCAAGGAGATAATTTCTTATAAAGGATAGACAAGTGTACACAGTGCTCCAATTACGTTCTGAACAACACTCGACCACTGCAGGAAGGCATTTTCACTCTTAAACTTTAATAATTTTGCAAAGAAGTACAATATATCATTTACTGTGCTGATTACTTGCTGCCTGGTATGAATTATGTTCGTGACTCATGACCAGGGACACACAGCTCATTTTCGCCAAGTGTTTTTCCGATCCTCTAACAATGTCACATCGACAAAATCATAAGGGTGGTACTTTTGCCTAATCATGTCTTTGCCTTAAGAAAATCTGCTCTTCAAGCACAGCCACACCAGCAGCAACGCCAACATCATCAGTGGAGTTGCTTGCCGATGCGATGGTCTCGCGGTATTAATGCACGGACCCAAGAATGACCCAGAGTCCGGATCCGAAATCCTAATCATGGCCAATAGTGGCATTGGAATTCTTTGAAAAAAAGGGAATTCAGCATCAAATGAAACAAAGAAACCATTGTCGATTGTCCGAAAATGCTACCTTGCACTCTAATATCCTTCAGGGAATGGAATCTACCATGTTCACCTGCTCCGGCTTCTGTGTGATTCTCGATGCATAGTAATGTGTTTGACTCAATTTGCCCTGTGAAATGACCAAGCCAGCCATTAAGCTGAATCACACGCTACAAAGTCTCAAAGAAGTGAAAGCGGACAGAACTAACCACTGACCACTTACAGCCGACGCACTGCAGTGGTCAGGAACGCAGCTCATCAAAACCTTCTCAAGAATAATGGGGATAAGCAATTAAATTCTGGTGCAGCATCCAACGAATGAAAGACGATTATTGCACGAACTCACTTCAAACGGGGCTTTGATGCATACCCTAAATGTTCGCGGTTTTCAGTAATCTGGGAACAGGAGAAATATACATATGATTAATCTCGTCTTTTATTTCCATGCCAGCCGATCATCAAAAATCCCTTTTTTAAAATCTCTGTCTTTCTCTATCTATTCAACTTACGCCTTCGCCACTTCACAACACTGTTACCCAGATGCGTTCAGTTTTGATGTCAGGTCAGTGGACTTGAAATACCAATTCTGCTTTTTCTCTCGACTCAAGGCTTCCAAATCTGATCAGGTTCTCTGGCATTTTCTTGTTCTTTTTGCTTCTGATCTCTCGCATTATTCTTTGTTTGATTTAACCGTTAATATTTTTGTAATATAGGCTGTCTACAACGCTGTCAACAATAGTATATGTTCACCTCACTAAATGCCCCTTACAGCGATACCATTCCTTAAGATAGTACAGAGCCAAGCACATTGTTGTGATACTGAAGTCACTCTTAATCCAGACCAGGTATTAATGTTACACTTCAAGGACATCTGTGCAATAGGAAATCTTTTGAACAAAATGCTGATAGTGTTGTCGTTGCCATTGTTGAAATTTGCTTTTATTTCCTGTCATTTGAACTTAAGTTCTGACGTCATTTGTGGTACGATTCGTTACATTGTATTTCATGTAATTACTTCTAAAATGTTTCAAAACTTCTGAATAACATTTCCAGCGGCATTACTAATCTGACGCAATGTCGCTATCATGTCATTATTTTAGACACAAAAGCAAAGTTGTGGTCGAAATATTTGTTGCTGAAAGAGTGCTTACAAGAGAGCTGGAACCGTAAAGTCTGAATTTTACCAAGACATAAAATATGGTTTATATAGCAACAGCTATAGACACAGAGGTGGAGACTGGGGATTTTATGGATCTGGTAGTAGACAAGTTTTGTAATGGAGACAATACTGAGACAGAAATTAATTCAGGGCAAAAGGGGATCCCGGGATTGTGAACACATTTTGCCGGATGGGGGATGTGCCAGTGTGGAGGTCTTAAGTATGTGGGCGATGAATGCAGGTTGAAAGTAAAACTGAAAACAACAGATTTCGTCTTTGCCAAATTTAGGTAATAGAAATAACCATGAAGTTCAACATGGCTTATGGGATTAATAAATGGATAGTGATACAGAGACTTATCAGGAACAAGGAGAAAATGAGGACTGCAGATGCTGGAGATCAGAACTGAAAATGTGTTGCTGGAAAAGCGCAGCAGGCCAGGCAGCATCCAAGGAGCAGGAGAATCGACGTTTCGGGCATGAGCCCTTCTTCAGGAACGAGGAAAGTGTTGCTATGGTTGTGCAGTACACAATTGTAAGACACGGAATTTATAGCAAAACATTATAATGTGATGTACCTGAAATTATACATTGAAAAATGCCTTGATTGTTGATTCTCTCATCTGTTAGAATGACCATGATAGTTTCGCTTCTTTCTTCTGTCAATCATACTTTTATTAAAAAAAATCTACATCCTCAGATTAACTGTAACAATTGGTGTCAGCCAGATAAGATGTTAAGATGTTGATGGTGTTAGCCCCCTGTGTTCCCTTTCTGTGGCAAAATGTTTAGGCAGATTCTAATTTTAAAAAGCGTTTTACATGGATTCATGTCGTTTTTGAGCAAAGTACAATTTCACACTGTAAACCCTTGCTATAAATTCTGTGTCTTACAGTTGTGCACAGCACAACAACTTGATGAAGGAGCGGCGCTCCGAAAGTTAGTGCTTCCAATTAAACCTGTTGGACTTTAACCTGGTTAGATTAGATTACTTGCAGTGTGGAAACAGGCCCTTCGACCCAACAAGGCCACACCGCCCCGCCGGGGCGCAACCCACCCATACGCCTGCGTTTACCCCTTACCTAACACCACAGTGCGGCCCGGTGGTGTTTCGTGATTTTTAACTTTGTGAGTTCTGTTTTCTTTAGGTACATTTCCGGTTTTGCTTTCAATAATTATTCTAACAGCTTTGTCAACTGTACCGTGTGATCTTCTCATGAATGGCTAAATACCACCACATCTTGTGTATAAACGACGCTATTTCTTAATCCAGGCACAACTCTGTTAATGAGTCCTTGAAACGTGGCTTGTGCGTTCTTCGGTACAACAATTTGAATGGATACAGCCCATCTGGGGCTACAAACACAGAAACCTTTTTCGCTTTCTCTGGCCAAGTAAACTGTCTGTAACCATGCAGTAAGTCCAACGGTGTGATGGAACTGGCTGTTACAAGTCTCTCCGTACAGTCCTCCAATCTTAGTATTGGATCAGTGTTTAATTTTGAAACAGTGTTAACCTTCCAATAGTCCACAGAAAATCGGTGAGTCTCATCAGGTTTGGGAACTAACACGATCGGAGGCCTGGAATCAATCTGGCTCTGTTCTATGACGTCTTCATTGAGATCAAACCACTTCATTCGCGTCCAGTGCGGCTATGAAAGGATAAAGTCTGTATGGGTATTGTTTTATCAGAACAGCATTCCCGACTTGGACCCTATGTTCAATAGCATTAGTTCTCCCACATTATTCCTGCATATGTCCTGATCTTGCTGCAGCAAACTTTTGAAATGAGTTCTTACTCCTGAGACAGGTAGCTGAGTCTCCTATCCCATTATTCAATGACTTCCTCATTATTTAACGTAACTTGAGGCACATCAAAATCCACGACATTTGGACGTGATTCCTCACTTGGTAGGTTAGTATCTAACACCTGTTTCGCCACTTCCCTATCTATATTGAAATAAGATTTCAACATATTTACATCTCATACACAATAAAGGTTTTGTTCCATCTAGCAACTTTACCAGATAGTTTACCTGAATCAACTTCTTTTTTTCAATTTCAATTTGACAGGGGCCACTAAACCTGCTTTTGATGGGATCTCCTGACTTTGGTAACAGTACTAATACGTCAACCCCACGAGAAAATGTCCGAATTTTGAGTTTCCATCTGCCAACTGCTTCAGTCTATGCTGTGCCCTCTTCAGGTGCTGTTAAACTCACTCACCCCTACCCAATATAATATTTCCCTCATCTCCTATGCATATTCCAAAAGTGACATCACTTTGGTCCATCAATTTTTCATTAATTCGTTTTAAAGGCCCTCTCACTTCTTGTCCAAACATTAACCCAAATAAGTAAACTCATTCGGTTTGTTTGGGGCATCTCGATTGTCAGACAATATGATTGGGATACCTTCATTCTAATCAATCGTGTAATCCTGATTATGCGGTCTTAACATTGTCTTCATGGTCTATTACCACTTTTTGAAGGCTCCGTGGGATCCAGGATGATACGGACTTGGATTAAAATTCTGCATGCCTATGCTATCCATGACTTACTTCAAAAGCCTAGCAGTAAAATTATACCCGTGGCCTGATTAATTCAGTCTGGGTAGCCCACACCGGGTAAAGAAAGCAACCAACGTCTCCATCACCAATTTTTCTTAGTACTTCGTTCATGAATTGCCGCTGGAAATCTGGAAGCTATATCGATTATGGTGAGCAAGTATTGGTTCCCACTCTTACTTTTAGGGGGGAGGGGGGACCTACACAGTTAACTATAACTCACGTGAAAGTTTCTCCATATGCAGGAATTGGCAAAAAAAAGTTGCTGGTTTTAATACCGCCTGTGGCTTAACTACCATTTGGCAGGTATGACATATGCGGAAAATTCAACCACATCTTTGTGCAGTCCATGCCAATGGAAAAGCTGTGAAAATCAGCCTGACTCTTCCGCACATCTATCTGACCTTTTACTTGTAATTCATTTACTATATTTAACATCTCCTGCTTGTATGCTACTGGCAATACTTCTGTCCATTTCTCCTATGCACTAACCTGCCGAGGTCTCCATTTTCATTTTTGGATGCTCTGCTTCCTTTCTTATTACCTCATATTTTTGTGCATTTGTGCATTTGCGTTAGCCTATTAGTACGAAACATGACTGCCTTGCTGTCAGCCTGTTCAGGATTTTCCTGCACCGTTAAATCAGAAAGAGTGTCCGTTAACTGAACCTCAGCACCCTCATCTTTCACTTTAGTTGTCCACTTCTTTCTTTAACTTATGGCAATGGGATCTTGTTATAATAATGTTTAGAAACATTCCAGGGTACCTCTCTTTGAACTACTCAGTTTCCTGGTCATCCTTTGGCTTCTCCAAAACCAGGGGCTTCACACCCACATTGGATCCTGACAAAACATTGCCAAGAATAACTGTTTTCCTGGAAATGACATTGTCAATCACTTCCACTGTTACTTCCCAAGTCTTGATTTGGATCTCCAAACTGATCTTACGCAGGGGAAAGCTACATTTCTGCCAATATAATCGACAAGTTTTTACTTTCTCGGGTAACATGTGGGAAAGATTGAAAACACTTTCATCTCTTACTGTTTGCCTTCTTATCCTGTTCTTCATGTATAATCTTTACCCACAGTGGTGAAGTCTTCCCAGAGGTCAATATCCAGCCCCTGCCTCAGCTGTGCAATTTCCTGCAACTCCTCGACTTTCCCTGGGGGCTCCGTTTCCTATGTTCGCTAATGTTGCTGGCCTAGTCTCTTTTATGTCAGCTAGTCCCACAGTGTCTTTCTACAATGAACAATGCATGGCCAATTCACCTGACCTGCACATCTTTGGACTGTGGGAGGAAACCGGAGCACCCGGAAGAAACCCACGCAGACACAGGGAGAACGTGCAAACTCCACACAGTCAGTCGCCTGAGGCGGGAAATGAACCCGGGTCTCTGGCGCTGTGAGGCAGCAGTGCTAACCACTGTGCCACTGTGCCACCGTGCCGCCCATGACATTTGAAGTTCATGATATTTAAGTTCAAAATCTGTAACATTTACCTAGAATGAAACGGTCTCATATTCTTGCGTTTAAGACCATTCTAAGAATGTAAACGAATTGTGATCCTTGTACACAATCGGCTCCGACCATGATTCGTGACATAAACATTAAAATGTTGTAAACCTAGTACGAAACTCAACAGATCATTGTCGGTCATATAGTGTTTTCTCTGGTGGACTTCGAGTTTATTCAAAAAGCAACTCCATCAACATCTTCCTACAACAGTACAGCCCCCACTCGTATGTGACAAGCAGCAATGGCAACTTTCAAGATTTTCGTAATGTTTGGGGTCGCTTTAGCATTTGCGGTAGTTAATATGTATTTTAAATGACTTCTGGCCTGGTTCTGTCCACCGAAATTTTGTGTTGTCTTCAGCAAATGGGTTGACGCTGCCACTCTACTGCTGAAGATTGGAACAAATCTCCAATATAATCCATTTAATCCTCAGAATCAAAGCACCTCTTTCTTCCAGTTCGTCTGAGAAATTCCTCGATGGCCTTCACCGTTGCATTTCGAGAGGTCAATCTTCAGTGAAAGACGGTTTTGTCCCAGGAACGTCACCTCTGCTTTCGAGATTTCAAATTGTTTAAGTTTCTGACAAGTTTTACATCTCGGAGTTATTCAAAGAGCTCTACTAACCATAGCATGTGATCTTTCCAGGACTTACTAATGATCAATACATCGTGTAAATAGACTGCACCGTTTGTTAACCAAGCCACAACTCTGCTCATGAGTCTTCGGAAGGTGGCAGGTGCATTTTTTTCATTTCATTGACGTAGCTCAATTGGGTTTGCAAACACAAAAATCTCTTTCGCCATGTCTGATAAAGGTATCTGCCAGTAAACACGCACTAATTCCAACTTGGTGTTGTAACTAGCTCATCCAACTTGCTCGATACAGTCCTCCAATGTCGGTATTTGATGTAAGCCTGATTTTGTAACTGTGCTCATGTTCCGATAATTCACACAAAACTGTTGAGTCACGTCAGATTTGGGAACTAAGACGATCGCGAACTCCACTCCGTCTGGCTTGATTTGATGATGTCCTCGTTGAGCATGGCTTTCACCTCCTTCTGGATGTATTTGGATTTAAACGGATTAAGATGATGGGAGGTTGATTTATCAGAATTGCATTACCTAGGTCCACTTCATGCACAGTAGCATGATTCCTTCCTATCTGATTCCTGCACATGTCCTCATAATGCAGGAATAAATCTTCCAACTGTGCTGTTTGCTCCTGAGTAAGATCGTTCATTAATCTATCCCAATCCTCAAAGACTTCTTCATTTTTAATATATTCTGACCCACATTAAAAGCCACAAGATCTGAATTTGATTCCTCTCTCTGCCAGGCAGTAACTAATATCTGTTTCTCCAGTTCTTTCTGTCAATTGTAATACGGTTTCAACATGTTCTCACGATCTACTAAGACAGTTTTCTTTTCTAACCTGCATCTTTACTGGCTAGTTCGCTTGGCACAGCTTTTTCTCAATTTGAAAGGAACCACTACATCTGGTTTTGAAGGGGTCTGCTATCTGTGTAACAATACTAACATGTCATCTGCACTGTGGGAGTTAGATCTCAACGTGGTCTTCAAGGTCTGATGCCATTTTTCTACAGGTCCCTGCGATTCAGGATGATACGCGCTGGATTTAACCTGTTGTATACCTAAGCTATCCATAACCTCCTTAAACAGCCTAGCAGAAAAATGTGACCCTTGATCCGACTGAATGTTTCTGGATTGCCCATACTAAACGATGAAAGCTGCCAACTCCTCTTCCACCATTTTGGCCTTGAAACTCCATAATGGAATTGTCTCTGGAACTCTCATATGACGCATTTATTACGGGTACTGAGGCAGGGAGGTGCTGTAGTCGCTGGAGGGTATCACAGAGATAGGGAGGAGTGTAACATCTGGCAGGGATAACAGGCATAGGGAGGGGTTGCAGGGCCTAAAGCGGGTCACCGAGATAGGAATGGGTGTAACAGTTGGAGGTGGCCACAGACATAAGGAGGGCGTGTAAATGCTGGAGAATGTCACACATATAGGGAAGGATGCAGATTTTGGAGGGGATAACAGAGGGAGGGAATGGTATAATGCTGGCGGGGGCACCAGAGATAGGGGAGTGTACAGGCAAAAGGGGCTCACAGAGAATGTGAAGTTTGTTGGATCTGGAGGACGTTACGCAGAAAAGGAGGGGTATAGTACAGGAGGACTTCACAGAGATAGCAAGGGGTCTAGGGGCAGGAGGTGGTTACAGAAATCGGGAGGGCTTAGGAGCTGATGGAGATTACCGAGGTGGGGGTCTGGTAGCTGGAGGATGTAACTGATTAGGGAGGCATGTGGTAACTGGCGGAGGTTGCAGAGATCGGGCGACGTGTAGGAACTGGTGGAGGATACAGAGATAGGAAGTTTTAGTAGCTGGAGGCGATTATGGAGATAGGGAGAGGGTTGCCTAGGCTGGAGGTAGTTACAGAAGTATGGAAGGGTACAGTCGCTTGAGGGTTCACAGAGATTGGGAGGAGTTAAAAGCTTGGCGGTCTCAGAGCAATGGAGGCGTGTAGGAGCTGGAGGAGGTTAGAGATTTAGGGAGGAGATGCAGCAACTGGAGATATTTACTGAGATATGGAAGGATGTAGTAGCTGCAGAGGTTACATTAATAGAGAATGGAGTATGGGCTGGAGAAGATTACATCGATAAAGAGGGGTGTAATGCAGGAGGAAGTCACAGAGATAGGAATGGATATAGGGGCTGGAGGAGGTTACAGTGACCGGGAGGGTTTTATGGAACGGTGGAGGTCACAAAGATAGGGACAGATATCGGGGCTGGATGAGGTTACAGAAATAGGGATTAATGTAGTAGGTGGAGGCAGTTACAGAAATAGGGAGAGCGTCGGGCAGCAGGAGGTTACAGAGATAGGGAGGGGCGTATTGGATGGAGGGGATCACAGAGATAGGATGTGTGTAACACCTTGAGGAGGTCACAGAGGTCAGGAAGTGTGTAACAGCTGGAACGTGTTAAAGACACCGGGAGGGGGTGCAGACGCTAAAGAGTTATAGCGGGATGGGGAGAGGTGTAACAGTTGAAGTGGGTTACAGAGATAGGGAGCGTTGAAACAACAGAAGGGTTCACAGCTATTAGGAGGGGTTGCAGAGGCTGGAGGGGTCACAGGGATAGAGAGGGGTGTAATAGCTAGAGGGTGTCACAGAGAGAGAGGGAGGTTTAGAGACCTGGAGGAGGTTACATAGATAAGGAAGTGATGCAATGCTGGAAGATGTCACAGAGATATGGAGGGGTGTAGGGGCTGGAGGGGGTCACAGAGATAAGGAGGGGTGTAATAGCTAAAGGGGGTCGGGGACGAGAGGGAGAGTTGAAGGGATTTACAGAGATAGGAAGGGGTGTACCAGCAGGAATGTTCATAGACATTGGGAGGGGTTGCAGAGGCTGGAGTGGTCACAGAGACAGGGAGGGGTGTAACAGCTAAAGGGGGTCAGAGGGAGAGAGGGAGAGTGGTAGGAGCTGGAGGAGGTTGCATGGATAGGTAGGGGGTGTAATGCGAGAGGATGCCACATAAATATGGAGGGGTGTAGTGACTGGAGAGGTTCACCGAGAGAGGGAGGAGGTCTAATATCTCGAGGGGGCCACAGAGAGAGAGATTGGTGTTGTGCAGAATGACGTCACAGAGGTAGCGAATGTTGTAACGTCCATATGAGTTCACAGAGATGGGATGAACTGTATTGCTGGAGGAGATTTCAGAGATAAGGAGGGGTGTAGGAACTGGAGAAAGTTACAGTGATGGAGAAGTGTGTAAGTGCTGGAGGAGGTTGCATAGAAAGGGAGGTGTGTAAAATTTGAGGATGTCACACAAATAGGGAGAGTTCTATAAGCCCGAGAACGTTACCGAGATCAGGAGGGGTTTCGAGGCGGGAGAATGTTACAGGGAAAGGGAAAGTGCAGTGTCTTGGGGAGGTTACAGAGTTAGCGAGGGTCGTCGTGCCTGGAGAGGGTCACAGAGATAATGAGGGATGTTGTAGCAGGAGGAATTTACAAAGAGAGAGAGAGGGATGTCGGGCTGGAGGATGTTACGGCGATAGAGAGGGGTGTAGGGTCTGGAGGAAGTTAGAATGATAGGCAATGGTATGACGTCTCGAAGTGATCACAGAGAGTGCGAGTTGTAGCCATTGTGCCTGAATTTACAGCCGCAAATATGATGAAGACTGTGGAGGTACGATGGGTCACTGAGAAAAGGGATGGATGTAGCAGCCAGAGGATGTGAAAGGGATACATACAGAAATTATATGGACAGTTTAACGGTATTACATAATAAAGTATTGAGGTAAAATGTAGAAATCTGTGGAATCGACAAGGTAGTTGGACTAACTGAAGTAGTAAGAGGTCGTAGGGTCCAATCAAAAGAGACACGGTGTCATTATCGTATAGCACAGGAGAGGCCCTTCGATTGACAACGACAACAATAAAAAAGCCCTGTGGAACCTGCAACTCGCTCCTTTGTAACGTTTGGGGGGTCGGGCCAGAATTGGCGAAGCTGCCCGACAAACTGTTTAAGCAACAAATGACACAAATGAAACCTCATGGTGTCAGATCAAACACGGATATGCAAATCTTTTTCTGACTGCCTCTCTCAGCCTCAAGGTGTCAAATCAAACACTGACAAGGAAACCTCCTGCTGACTCTCCTCCCTCAGCCTCATGGTGTTAAAGAAAAAACATTCACACGGAAACATCCTGCTGAATACCGTCCCTCAGCTGATGGATCAGTATCACTCTACAAATTTACAATAATTTCAGGAGCACTGAGAGAGTGGCAAAGGAGGATAATGTTTACTGTGAGGGCCATTTCAAAACTGGCACTAAGAGGGTTTCAGCATTGTCAATCGAGCAGGTCCAGTCAAAACTGACATAACTGCTGGACTTAGTCTGCATTGGATGGGGAGGGAACGACGAAGAGGGAGAAATATACTTGACCACATACTCACCAATCCACAGACACATTGATCGATGACCATATTGGTAACAGTGACTACTGCATACAGCATATGTGGAGCCAATGACTCACTTTTACATTGCGAGCACCCTCTTTGTGTCTGTGTATGTGATACCATCATCGTGCTACTCGACGTGACAGATTTTGAGTTGATCGAGTAACTCCACACGCGGCTGTGTGATGTGATTAGGGTCATTACCAACCGAGGTAGAATTGTACTCGAGCACAATTTTCAGTAACACAGTCTGGCATCTATCCACATTACCCTGACCATCAAGCCAGTTGATAAATTATTGTTCAATGAAGAAATAGTTGTCCATGTTCATAGATGCCTGAAAGTTGTCACTGAACGTAACAACTGGTAGTGTTGTTAAGAAGGCATATGGTTAGTTCGTTTTTCCTGGTCGATGGATTGAGATTCGGAGCCATGACGTCATGCTGCAGTTGCGAAAAATCTCTGGTGCAGCCGCACATGGAGTATTGTGTGCAGTTCTGCTCACTGCCTTATAGGAATGATGTGGAAGCTTTGGAAAAGGTTCAGCAGGGATTTACTAGGATGTTGCCAGGTATGGACATGAGGTCTAACGAGGACAAGCTGAGGGACTTAAGGCTTTTTTTCATAAGAGCGAAGAAATGTGTGAGGTGGTTTCATTGAGTTTGAAGAAAAATCAGCATGAAACAGGGTGGACAGCGGCGGCATTTTTCCTTGGACAGTGATGACTTGCACGAAGGGACATAACTATGCATTGAGGAGTGGTAGATATCGGACAGATGTCAGAAGTAGTTTATTTATTCAGGGAGTCGTAGGGACATGGAATGCACTGCTTGCAACAGAAGGAGACTTGCCAACGTTTAAGACACTTAAAAGTTCATCAGATAAATATTTGAATGAAAATGGAGTACTGTCGGATAGATGGGCTTCAGATTGTTTCCACAAGTCAGCGCAACATCGAGGGTGGAAGAGCCTGTAATGTTCTATGTTCTATTAAGGAGGCGCTACCAAAAGTAGCACTAGGCACACCTACAAGTGGGATGAAGTTACCAAAACAGCACCAACTTCTTCAACAAAAAGCATAAGCTGCAAGTGACAGACCACAACCAACACATCCGACCCCATCGCTGCCATCCTATCACATGAAGTCTGGTTGAATGGTGTCTGGACAAACAAACAACTCAGTGTAGGAAACGGTTGCACAAACATAGTTATTCTCGATGATGGAACAGCCCAACACGACAATAGAAATGATAAGGCTGAAACATGCACAACAATGTTCAGACAGAAGTGTCGATTGAATGATCTTTTTTGAGTATAATCCAGATAACAGTCTTCAACTATTTCCAATCACTGTGTGCTTTCGACAATTGACTGGAAGGATTGGATCATGGAAAGGCCATGGGCTGTGATAACATTCCATTCAACCTGTTCCTACTGAGCTACAACACTGGCCTTTATTTAAGAATGAGGGAAGGTATCCATGTGTGCCCTGTACACACAGACAAAACATCAGACAATCAATGACTGCTCCATTGCTCTAATCCCTAACATTAATAAAGTGAGGAAAAGCGCCATCTACAGTGGGATCAAGAAGCACTTCCTCAGCACCAACATGCTCACTGAAGCTCAATTTGGGTTCTATCAGGGTCACTCATCCCCTGACCTCATTGAAGCCTTCATTTAAAGTTGGGCAACATTTTTTTAAAAGCTGAAATCGGGAGGTGAGGCGAGAGTGACGACACTTAACATTATCATACCCGTATTTGACCAAGGATTAACAGCAAAACTGAAGCAAATTGGAATCAGGGAAATCTCTGCATTGGTTGAAGTTATACATGGTGCAACGTAAGATGGTTGCGGTTGCTGGAGAGCAGCCATCTCAGATCCAGGTCAGCTCTGCAGCGGTTCCCCAGGGGAGGTGTTTCTGGGTACGTCTGAAGATGTGAAATGGAAAGGTAAAGCACTATGCTCCTGCGGGATTATCGGATTGCTCTCCAGTCAGACAGATACGCCTGGTTGTAGTTTAACTGGACAGTCATCCTGCCTCAAGCAAGGCAGAGGTTGAGTAGGACAGTCTTTTCCAGTCACCTCAGTCAGTGCAGGAATGCAAAATTGTTGGCATTAGTCTCCATTATAAATTAGCCGTCCCATTGATTGAGATAAGCACGTCGTCACTCATCTCCTGAGGGGAGATATGTTAATATTAATCTGTTCAGACAAGCAGTTACAAACCTTGGAAGCTCCTAGCTCAGACGGAGGGACAATATCAATGTGTCATAAGACTGTTCTGTCCCCTTGGCTCAACAATCTTCAGCTGCTTCATAAATTACCATGCTTCCACCGTACCATCACAACTGCGGGTGTTCGCCAATGATATGACCATGTTCATCGCCATTCGTGGTGGCTCAGGTATGCAAAATATGCAGCCCTGTTTGTAAAATTGACAAGTAACATTTGCATTACATCTCTTCAAGATAACAATCACTTGTAACAATACAGAATTGAACATATATCCTGCAACATTCAACACCATCACCATCATTGAACTCTCAACTACTCATATCACAGGGATTGCTGTTAACCAGAACTGAACTGGCAATATCAATTAATTACCCATTCTTGTGAAGGGCTTATGCTAAAACGTAGACTCTCCTGTATCTCGGATACTCCCTGACCTGCTGAGTCACACATTTACAGCTATTGGCTGGAAGAACATGTCAAGTGGTAGGATTCCTGCAAAAATAACATTTCTCATGTTTTCCTAAAGCTTGTCCGACATCTATAAGACGCAATTTCAATGTGTGTACGATGAAATAACCCCCTTTAATTGTGTGAGTGCATTTTTACCTCTCATCCACTGACAATCAGTCGTATCAATGTCTGCCATCGACATGGTTCTCTGCAAAAATTTTACAAGGCTCAGAACAATGTCCATCTGAAATCTTGACCTTCAAGAAGAACAATGAAAGTAGATGCATGTTCACGTCGCATTCAAAGCAACACGCTATCTTAGTTTGGAAATATATTGCTTTTCCTTCAGTGTCAGTGTTTCAAGTTCCCTCGCAAATGGCATTGTAAGCCTGTTGACAGTGCTTGAACTGCAGCGGTTCAATGCAGCATGTCACCCCCACCTTCACAAGGGTTCTTAGGGATAGATGGCACGGTGGCACAGTGGCTAAAATGCCTACCACACAGCTTCAAGGACTCAGGCTTCGATCCCCAACCTGGGCGACTGCCGGTGTGGAATTTGCAGATTCGCCCCGTGTCTGTGTCAGTTTTATTCAGCTTCCTCCCACAATCCAAATGTGTGCAGGTCAGATAAATTGGCTATGCTAAATTCCCCATCGTGTTAGATGCATTATTCTGGGGTAAGTGTAGTTGAATGGATCTGGCTGATTTACTCTGTGGAGGATCAGTGTGGACTTGATGGGCGAAATAGCCTGTTCCCCATCGTGTTAGATGCATTATTCTGGGGTAGGTGTAGTTGAATGGATCTGGCTGATTTACTCTGTGGAGGATCAGTGTGGACTTGATGGGCGAAATAGCTTGTAAGAAGGCCTATGGTGTATTAGCGTTAATTAGCAGAGGGATTGAATTCACGAGTCGTGAAGTGATGTTGCAGCTGTACAGGACCTTGTTAAGGTCACATTTGGAGTACTGTGTGCAGTTCTGGTCGCCTCATTTTAGTAAAGATGTGGAAGCTATGGAGAGGGTGCAGAGGAGATTTACCAGGATGTTACCTGGAATGGAGAATAAGTTGTAAGAGGATAGATTGAGAGTGCTGGGCTTTGTCTCATTGGAACGGCGAAGGATTGGGTGACTTGATAGAGGTTTATAAGATGATCAGGGGAATAGATAGAGTAGATAGTCAAAGACATTTTCCCCCGGGTGCAAGGGGACATAAATTTTCGGTGAAGGGTTGAAGGTATGGGAGGATGTCAGGGGTAGGTTCTTAACCCAGAGAATGGTGGAGGCATGGAAGGCGCTGCCTGTGGGAGTGGCAGAGTCAGAATAATTGGTGGCCTTTAAGCGAAAATTGGATAGATACATGGATAGGTGCTTAATTTAGGACAAATGTTCGGTGCAACATCGTGGGCCGAAGGGCCTGTTCTGTGCTGTATTGTTCTATGTTGTATGTTCATTGGTCTTTTCTTGCAATTAAGGCTGTACTTTCTCTTTAAAAAGACATAAATAATGTGTAATTTTCGAATGTCATTTCGCCATTTCTTCACGGAACACAGAAGATTTTAACCTCTGTCTTTCTGGACAAATCAACGCCAGGCTGTCTTAAGTTATTAAACTGGTAAACGTGCTTTAAACAGACCGTACTCCTAGTGATCCTTTTGACCTATCCCGAGACTGAGGAGACTCGGCAAGGTGGTCTAGATCTTCGCATGTTCTTGAATAAAGTCCATTCTGAATGCGTTTCTATTGTTCAAATATCTTTCAAATGTTGTAACTGGACTCACATCCATCATTTTCTCAGGAATTTCATTTCACACACGAACTACTCACAGTGTAAAACACTTATCCCGGTGTCATTTTAAATCTTCCTCCTCTCAACTTAAACATATACCATCTAATTTTGCAATCCCTCCTCCAACGTAAAAGGCACCTGTAGTTTTAATGATTTTAGAAACCTCTTTAGGTTTCCCCTCAACCTCCTTCACTCCAATGTAGAAAGCCCCAGCCTTGTTAGCCTCTTCTTTTAACTCTAAACTTCTATTCCGAACACCGTTCTATGAAATTTTTGCTTTACTGTCTCTTGCTTAATAATACCTTGAACATTACAGGACAGGGCACTACTATAGATGATGCCTCAGTGGAACACACGAGATCAGATCCAGAAGAAATATCCAAGTTTATATTTCCAAAGACCTCCAGCACTTCCATTTTTGTAAAGTTAACTGTTCACACAATACCAATATTTTCGCAAGTTCTCCACTCTCTATTTTGTTCTCACTTTAATATCTTAATTGTGACAGTCATTTACTATCTCTCCCACCTCCTGCATTTCAAAATAAAAGGTGACTTCTTCCACTTGAAAACGGCCCTATTTGTTGTCTTGCTCTTAATATGCGTTTAGATATGTTTGGATGGTCCTAACAACTATTTGCCAAGGCTATCTCATATATCCTCGTTGGCTGTATGACCGCATTGTTCGGAATGCTACTGCACACTTTGTCCTGTTAACTAGATTGATTCGAACGCAGTTTTTTTTATATCTAATGATTCTCGTTTATTCTTACATGACAAGCCTGTCATTATTGTGATCAATCTTATTCTCATAGAAACCCTAAAATGTCGGATCAGGCCATTCGTTCCAACAAGCCCACACTGAACCTCGGAAGGGCTTCGCAAAAATTCATCACTCGACCCTGTAACTCTATGTTTTATATGGTTCAACCACCTAACTTCGCCATTCATAGACGCTATGGATACTTTAGTTTGTCAAATCCACATAGCACGCACACCTTTGGGCTGTGGGAGGAACCCCAAGCAGAACTAGGGAAAATGTGCAATAATCCAATAGAGAGTAATCGGAGGTTGTAATTGAACCTAAGTGCTTGAGGGTGTGAGATAGCAGTGTTAACCACTGAGCAGCCGATTGTAACCCTCCGATGGATTACTCCAACCCATTTTTCGTTCGACACGTTGCTCAACATAACTCAAATATTCCAATTGTAGTTAAACTCTTATAGTGTCAGCAGGACATCTCAACTGTTGTTTCTTGGATCTCTTGAAATAATGACCAACGTTGTGTTTGCCTTCCTAACCACCAACTATGCCAATTTGTTTGCCCGAATAGAATCCTAAACACGATATCCCAAGACCATTTGCACTCACATTTCTAAAGCCTTTCCTTCTTCAAAAATAATCTATGTCTCTATTCTTCCGACCAAACTGTATGAGCTCACACTTTCCCTCATAGTATTCCTCAGGCCACTTCTTTTTCCAGCATATTCGAGTCATTGTTCAGTCTTCCCGCTTCCTCAGAACGACCAGTCCCTCCATCTGTCATTGTGCGATCTGCAAACGTAACAATAACACCGTCTAATTCCTTTGAACAATCTTTCATGCATTACGTGAATAGGTGTGGTACCAACACTGACGCCTGCTGAACTCCACTTGTCTCGGCCTACCATTCTAGAAAACACACCTTTATCCAGCTCTCTCTCCTCAGCCAGTCATTCAAACCTTAATCCATGCCAGTACCTTCAAAACACGATGGATCTTATTTAACAGCTTTCCATGCTGCACCTTTCTAAATTCCGTCGGTTAATCCAAAAAGATGATATCCACCGGCTTTCCTTTGTCTATCTTGCTCATAATCACCTCAAAGAATTCAAACATATTTGACTGATATTATGTCCCCTTATCGAAGCTGTGCTGACACTTCAAATACTCGGTAATCACATCCTCGCAATGATCTGCCACACTCTGTTTCAGAAAAGCTCATTTATTTAACGTTTTAAGTTATTAAAGCTTTAATTTCAGTCCTTAATGTGAGGAACAGCAAATTTCAAACCCTGTTGAGATATGTGAACTCTTTGCTTTCTCAGCAGGTCAATCAGTGAATGGATTCCTTTCTTACACGGAGCAAGTTTCAGGCCTGTACCCCAGTCGGAGATCTCTGTTCTCTCAACAGTTCGAAAAGTGAGATAACTGTTTTTTTCTCACATGGAGCAGGTGAATGCTTTGTCTGCACTGTCAACTTGCTGGTATACTGAGAGTTGCGATGACCACCTGAATCCAGTCCCACAATGAAATCATCTGAGAGTTCTCTCAGCATGCGAACATGTTGATGATGAAACAGTTCCCATGATCTTGTGCATTGATTCCCCCTGTCTGCGCATTTACAAGACCTCTCCTCAGTGTGAACACGTTGATGACAATTCACTATCCAGGAACTTATGCAGCACATCATGCAGTCTGCGCAATATAAAATATATCTCGACAGTGTAAACTTGCTGGGTTCTCAACAGGTTGGATGACCAAGGGAACGACGTCCCCCGAGTAGAAACACTATCACTCTCACTGCCCAGCACACTATCCTAACACCACTCTGCCTCCTTCATACACTCCCATGCGCACAGCCTTCTTCCACAAACCGTTACACTTACCTGTATGCACATTCCCACACCATCATGCGGAGTCCCCCACACAGTCCTCCAATGGCATTCTCACTCCCCGGCACACTCACCTAACATCATACTCACTCACACATAGACATCCCCTATGGCAGACACTTCCCAGCACACTCCCTAACCGTGACACAAAAGTTCATTGCTATGCTTGATCTGCCACACATTGCTTCACCGTTATGCTTCCTTCCTGTTCACTTTCCCACAGTCGTGCACACTGCCGCACGCAGTCACCCTCGCAGCACACCATGCACACTCTCCTGCTCACTCCGTCGCACTCACAGTCACTCTCACACTCACTACCTTCACACACCCGCAAGATCGTGTTGTCATCTTATGTAACACTCCTTACTGTACACTGCACCTCCAAAATTCACATTGCCCCATGCGCACCCCAAGAATCATGCTGACTCCCTACTCACATTCCTACTGTCACACTCACTGCCACGTTCACACCCCCACAATCACACCAACTCCCCCTTTCACTGTCCACCAAATTCACACTCGCCTGCTTACCCAGACAGATTACACACAAACACTCACACACTCACACAATCCAGTTGACTCCACCGCGCAGGAGACAGCTGTCAGGCTCAATCCCCTGCACATTCCCTCAGACTTCGGCGCAGAAACCTGCACCCTCTCCAACTGTCAAGCTCACCCTGCCGCACAACAATGCACAGGCATGCGCAGTACCCGCACACTCCACACCATCATGGCCAAGGGCCTTATCACATACCCAGTGTTCCACTCACTCTCCGTAGTCTCCCACAGAATTGCACTCAATTCACAGCAGACGACCATACTGTCGGGCTCACTCACCTGCACACAATCGCACACACTTCGCCACCATCCCGCTTACTCGCCTGCTCACTCCCGCAATGTGGCACTCACTCACCCAAAAAAACCCACATGGTTACGCTCACTCTCCCTCACAGTCCACCATTGTCCCAATCAGTGTGCTGTGCATTCCCCCACTGTCACGTTCGTTCCCTTACACACTGCTATGCGCATTCCCCCAGGCTCACTGTCTCTCACACCCCTCTCAGACTCACCCACTATCCGGCACAAACTCTGCACACTTCCCAACATCTAACCTCACTCAATTGCACACTTCTTCGCCAAAGTTCTCACATATTGCACACTCCAACACAGTCACACTCACTCCTCGGCACATGTCCCCACCAATATGTTCACATCCTCCTACACACCTGTCCACCGTTATTCTCACTACACGCATTCTGTTCCAGGGCACGCTCTGTGCCCCGCACACTTGCCTCACCATCACTCTCAAACCACAATCACAACACAGCAAACTTCCCCAAACTCACTCTCATCGCCCGCACACAACCCTGTTCACTCTCCCACATAATGCTTAATGCACTACATACTCTACAGCTATCCCACGCCATCTCCTGCGCACTCCACAATTTTCAAACACTCTCCCTCAAACACAACGCAGCACCATGCTCACTCTCACACACAATCCAACACCATAGTGATCGTTGTCCTGCGCTATCCCCCACCATCATGCTCACACACTCGCACACACCACCACCGTCACATTTACCATCGTGGGTACTAACTCCATTGTCACGCTCAATCCCCCTAACAACTCACTACTATTTCACGGACTCTGTCACACATTTCACCAGCTTCACTCTCATGCCCTCACATGCTAATCTGCACACTCCTTCCGTCTCCCTCTCTCCCACACAAGCTCTTCAGTGCACTCTATAACTCTATGACTAGGACACTCTCTCGCATACTCCCCACCAGCATGTTTTCCAACCCACACACTCTCACATCAACACACTCTATTTCCACACGTAATCCGACCTCATGCTCACTTCCTCATACATTCGGAAGCCATTAATATTAATCGAGTCACTGTCATTCAAGATCACGTTCACTCCTCAGCACACTCCGCCACCACCACAATAATACCACCTGCAAATGCCTACACCTTCATTGCCATCACATGCATACACCCACACTGTTTCACTCAATATCCCGCACACTCCCACATCATCGCATTCACTCGCCCGCACATTCCCACACCGCCCATTTCACTTCCCCGCACACTCACACTATCACACTCACTCACTCGCAAACAATCCCACAATCACGTTCACTTGCCTAGATACTCCCCGTGATTGCACTCAGTCCGCAACTTTCTACATTACACATGCACAGTGTGCTTATCTCTCATCCCCCATCGCAGACACTCCGCTGCCTACTCCACCACCATTATGCTCACTCCACAAAGAAACTTAGACATCAGGTTCATATCCCCGCTCATTCATCCATAATCGTGCACGCTCATAACTCATTCCACGACGAGCTCACTGACTTCACGCCCACACCCCTATGTCATGTCACTCCACCGCACAGTTGCCCACCGTCACGTTCTCTCCTCTGCCCTCACCGCCAGCATCCCGCTCACTGTACCGCGCACTCTCCCACCACCATGCTATCTCTCTCACACACTCCCACACCGTTATGCTCACGCTCCTACACAAACGTCTACCAACAACCTCAATGCCCCGCACACCCCTCCACTTTAACGCACAGTCCCCACACACTCCCACAAATTTATGCTCATTGACCCTCAATATCAGCCACCAAAAGGTGCACTCTACTGTGCATACAACGGCACACAATCACCCATCGTCACGCGCACTCTCCCAGACACTCTTAAAGTGACACGCTCAATCCCACCATCACACTTACTCCCCATTTACTTCACCACAGTCACGCTCACCCAGCCGCACATTCCCTCACCGTCATGCCCCCCACAACTTGCACACTGTCACATTAACTCCACTACACACTCTCCCACCAGGAGTCACTACGCTGCACATTACCCAATTGTCAAAGGCGCTCCCAGGCCATTATGCCCACGCCCTCACACACACACCGCATCTATTTGTATTTGTTGTCAGTATTATCACCTAGAAAAAGACAATGATTTGTCGTATCGCATTCTGGGATACCAGCTACGAGAACAAATGAGGTTAAGGTACATAAGGAGTTGGTCTTAGCGATTCATGGAAGTGTGAAAGTTGATAAGTCCCCTGGGCCAGATGGGATTTACTTAGAATTCTCTGGGAACCGAGGTCGGGTTGTGCGGGGAGGGGCGGTGATTGTGGAGCGGTTGGGTTTGTTCTTTTAGTCGTCCTTGTCTTCAGGAATAGTGCCAGAAGACTGGAGGTTAGCAAATGGTGATCATTTGTTCAAGAAGGAGAGTAGAGACAATGCTGGTAATTGTAGACCAGTGGGCATTTTTTTCGGTTCTGGGTAATGCGTCGGAAAAGGTTAAAAAATAGGATTCAAATCCTCTGGGAAGGAATAAGAATGATTAATGACAGGCAACACTCTTTTGTCAAAGTTAGTTTCTGCCTCACAAATCTTATTCAGATCTTCGAGATGCTGAGCAAACAGTTGGATGAGGGTAAAGCGGTTGTCGTGATGCATATGGATTTCAGTTAGGCGTTTGATAAGGTTCCCCACTGTATGCTATTGCACAGAATTCGGAGTTATCAAATTCAGGGCGACTCGGCTGTGAAAATCAAATATTGGTTCGCTGACAGAAGATAGAGAACGGTGATTGATGGGAATTGTTCATCCTTGCGTTAGTTACGAGTGGATCTGTGTTGGGTTCTCTGCTGTTTGCCTGGATGAGAGCGGAGAAAGATGAGTGAGTAAAATTGTGGATGACAATGAGGTTGCAGAGTTATGGATAGTGCTGAAGGCTGTTTTAAGTCAGAAGGGGGGCATAGATAAAGTGCCGAGGTGGGCTGAGAGGTGGAATTTACGAAAAGTATGAAATAGTTCACTTTGTAAGGAGTTACAAGAATGCAGAACACAAGGCTAATGGTAAGATTCCTGGTAGTGTAGACGAGCAGTGATCTCGGTATCCATGTACATAGATTCCTGCAAGTTTCAACCCCGGTTGAATACTTTATTGAGAAGCCACCAAGGTGTGTTAGCTTTTATTAGGAGAGGGATTGAGTTTCAGAGAATGAGGTCATGCAGAGTTATGGATAACAGCTGTACAAAACTCTGGTGCAGCTGCAGTTGTAGTATTGTGGAAAGTTCTTGTCAACGCATTATGGGAATGATGTGGAAGCTTTGGAAAGGGTTCAGAGTACATTTACTGGGATATTGCCTGCTAAGGAGGGAAGGTCAGATGTGGAAGGCATGAGGGACTTGAGGCTGTTTTCGGTAGGGTAAAGAAAGTTGAGAGGTGACTTAAGTGAGACATGTAAGATAATGCAAATGTTAAGTATGATGGGCAGTAAGAGCCTTTTTCCTCCGATGGTAATAGCTTGCACGAGGGTACAATGCTTTAAACTGAGGGGTGATTGATAGAGCAGAGATCTCAGAGGGCAATCCTTAATTTAGAGAATAGTAGGGGCGAGAAACAGCCTGCCTGCAACAGGAGTAGAGTCGCCAAATTTAAGGGCACTTCAATGCTCATTGGATAAACATATGGATTAACATGGAGTAGTGTCGTTTTATAGATTTCAGATTAGTTTCCCATTTCGAGCAACGTTTAGTGCCAAATAATCTGTCCTCTCCTGTATTGTTCTATGGTCTCTCACACTCACTCAGCCACACAGTAACATCCCATCAAACGCAATCGCCTGTATACTCCCAAACCTAACGTCTCAAACCCCTGCATACTCCCTCACTGTCACACGTATTCGCCCAAACATTATGACACCACCACACTCACTTCCCTGCACTCTTTACCAGCATCATGTTCATTCCCCTGCACACTCTCATCCGTTTTTTTCACTTCCCTGCGCACACTCCACTGTCACATTCTCTCCCACATTCAGTCCCCTGCAGATTCCACTGCCATCACATTGACTCCGCAGTACACTCACGTCACATCAGGCTCACTCTCCTGCGTAACTTTAACACCATCATGCACAGTCGCCATACATTCCCCCACAGTCACTGCCACTCAAACGCACACTCTGCCACCATCACACTCACTCTCTCTGCATTCTCCCCCACTTTCGTACTACACACTACACCACAATCATGCTCACTCTTCCACACTTGCCTCCACCTGCACCCTCAAATCACCCATTGTGATGGTTCTCAGCCATTGTGAAGCTCATGTTCCTGCACACTTCCCCGTTGCCACTGTCGCTCTCACTCCTGTGAATATTGCCCAAGTATCACGTTAATTCACCCAGAGAAATGCACACCCTCATGCTCAGTCCCTCACATACTCCCTCTCTGTCATACACACTCACACACAGTACCCCACCATCGCACTCACTCTTCATGCATATCCCCCACTATCACTTTCACTCACTCACGTTCATCCGAATGTCGCGCCTCCTCCGACAAGAGTCTCTCTTGTGCACAATTCTACATGGTCATGCACACTTGTTATACGCTCCACCACCCTCATCCTCATTGCCCCGCAGATTCCCCGATTGTAATGTCACTCTCGCTGCACACGAAGCCACCGACACACTTTTGCCGTGCACAGGACGACACGGTTTCGCTCACTCCCCAGCACGGACGCCCTACTTCATGCTAACTAACCTGCACACTCTCCCACCATCACACTCATTTCCCCACACACTGGCATACCAACAAACTCACTCACCAACAAACACCCTTAACGTCATGCTGACTCCCCTAAATATTACCACACCGTCATTCTTACTCCCCACACTTTCATTCACCGTCACATTCACTCACGCACACACTCTCCCACTGTTTTGATCATTTAACTGAACACTTACCCATAGTCACACTCACTCCCCCGCAAACTACCACACAGTTTCACTCACTTCTGTGCATGCTGTCTCTCCATCACTTTCATTCCCCCACCAACGCCTTGAGCTTCACACTCAATGTCTCAGCACACTACCCACCATCAATCTCACTCCATCACTGACTCCCTTACCACCATGCTTACTGCTTTCATATTCTACCACCGTAATGCTCAATCCCTCGCTCACTACCCCATGAACATGTACACTCCCTCGGTTTCTCCATGACTATCACACACATTCCCCTGCTCCCTCTCCCAAAGTCATGGTCACGGCTCTCCTCACTTCCACTTGATCATGCACACTCCCACTAACTTCCCCACCATCATGCACAATCCCCGGCAATCTCACCGACCTACAGGCATGCTCCTGTGCTCAATCTCCCCAGTACACTCGTTCTCGCATTCACATCCATACCGTCAATATAAATATTCCTCATACTCTCCCACGTTCACACTCATTCACCCATTATCACGCACACTCCCCTTCCCTGCACATCTGTTCCATCACACTCAGTCTCTGGCTCACGGCCCTAACATCATCCTGACTCCCTCACATAATTCTGCGCCATCAGGTTCACCCCTCTGCACATTTTCATACTGTTTTGCACAGATCCCATTTTTTTCACGGGCCGCTACCTCCACTACCAATTGCCCACACATTTCCCCACCGATATGCTGACTCACCATAACACTATCCCTCCATCACGCTCACTGTTCTCATACTCCCGCACCGTCACACTCACTCTCCGTGGATACTCCACTCCCAGATACTCAGAACCGCACTCACACCCACCATCAAACTCATTGACCTCCACTTACCCCACTGTCAAGCTCATGCTGCTGCACCCGTCGCTCCCATCTCGTTCACCCTCCGTGCACACAACCACCCATCAGGCTTAATCCCCTGCTTACTTGCACACCGTCATGTCCACTCATTGTTCACTCCATCGGTGTCACTCTCATTACATGCAGACTCCACGATCATCGCACTCACTCTCCCTGCAAACTAACCCACTGTCACACTCACTCCTCACACAACTCCCCACTGTCGCCCACACTCCCTAGCACAAGACCCCACCATCGCTTACACTCCACGGAACACACTTGAACCACATGCGCACTCCCTCACACACTTCCATACCATCAAACGCACTCCCCTGTACAATCTCACATCGTCATTCGCACTCGCCCACACTCTACTCCAGCGTCAGGTACACTCTTCTGCACACCCCTGCACCGTCACGTTCACATCTCAGCACACTCGGTCATCATCACGCTCACTGGCCCAAACAATCCAACACCATCTCAGTCACTCACACGCAGACATTTCTACCATCCTAATGTCAGAACTGTATTTTTCACTCCTATGTGCATTCCCAGATCGTCATAATCACTTCCCCACACAGACACCTACCTTTATGCTCACTCCCCTGCACATTCGCTCAATGTGACGGTCCCACACCCCCACTGTCACACTAACTAACCAGCACCGACGTCCACTGTCACGCCCACACCCCTACACATTCACCTACCCTCACACCAACACTCACTGTACAATACATCACCAACACTCTCACTCAGTTGCAGACTACCCTCTGTCCCGTAACTCCAGTGCACACTCCCTCAGCATCATGCGAGCTGCTCTGCACTCTCCCCCACTATCGTACTCAGTTCTCCCCTCAAAGTTCCCACATTCAGACATACTTCGCCAGTCAATACTCCAACATCATGCTCATTGCTCTGCACACTCTCACAGGGTCACGCTCACTCCCTCGCTCACTACCCCTTAATCAAGCACACACCACCGCTCACTTACCCACCGTTATGCTCACTGATCTGCATACTCACTCACGTTCAGCACACTTATGGACTTTCTCCCACACCGTCACACCCATTCCCCGGTACATCCACACCATTATGCAAATACACCCATTCAATCTCCCATCATCATGCTGACTCCTCTGCACTCTCCAACAATGTTACACTCACTTCCCTGCTCATTTCCCTTCGATCACACACACTCCACTCTCACTTCCCCACCACCACGCGGACTGTCCCACAGACTACTGCAACGTCAGTCTCTCTCCCTGGGCACTACTCCATCCTCAGGCTCACTTCTCCACAAACTCTTTCACTTTGTGCACACTCCCCTTCCGCCATACGCACTCAGCTTCACACTTCTCCAGCGTCACTCTCACCTCCCCGTCTACTACTCCACCGTCACACACACCATCCCACTCACTGCCCCTCTGTCAAGATCACTTACGCCCACACTCACTAACCTGAGCACTGGCCTGTAAACCCCTCCTCAGCGAATCCTCTAGAAATGGCCTCCGTCCCCATCCGCACACAATCCCCTGTTGTTCCAATCCGACTGTTACATCCTGGCCACAGTGTGGTGCCATTCGTACATTTGCACCTGAGTAACGTTCAATGTTCTCACACCCACTGTGTTCCCTGTGAACGCATTGGACCCAATCCGCAGCTTTTTACCGAAGCAACGGACTGATACTCCACAACATTCCCTCTGTTACTCTGTCAACGATCAATAATGCACAGCACCACCAAATCCTGTCTCTATTTCCTTACAACGGAAGATGAGAGAGGATTCGAAGAAGGTAGGTTTGGAAAGAGGGATATTAAGAGATAGAGAGTGCAAGACCGAGAGAGAGTGTGAACGAGAATGGCGAATGGGCAAAAAAACTGAGTGTGTTAACGGAAATAGCAGAGAGAAATATATATAGAGGGACAGTGTGAGCGCTTGAAGGAGATATGGATAGAAACCGACAAAGCGAATGAGTTGAATTCTGCCGAAGGCCAGATCGATCTGAGTGACCCAGAGGTGAAAGTAGAGATGGAGTGACTTAAATTAATCACCTGAGATCAGCTCCGTTACTCTTACTTTCCCTGAGGTCCTGGACTTGGTGCTGGGTCAGTCTCTCTCCAGCTCAGCTTCTTCAACACAAACATAAATAACAATATAGCTCACTCTGTTGCTTGGAACTTCTTAATAAACACGTTTATTGTTTACAATTTGAAGTGAACCATGCAGATATTGGGATGCTTCTTTGCTTAATGGCCCCTGAATTGTGAGAAGCTTTGAAATGTGTCCCTATAATTCCCTGTGGGATAAGATTTGACAAAACAGCACGATCCTCAATCGGTTATCACGGTGGCAGGTTGTTTTGTTGTTGAAACAATGAACTGAATCGAGAAAGACCTTAAGGTATTGATTTTTGAGGGAATGTAATTGATTTTTGATTTTGGGCAAAGGGATATTTCAACACATTCTTCAGCTGTTTTCTGAACTTTTTCTGTGTTACAGCATAAATCACAGTGTTTGTGCAGCAACTGAGGAGCTGCAGTATGAAGCCCAATTCCGTCACAAATCTATGTAGAAAAATAGCATTAAACCCAATAAGATGCATCCGGTACCATATAGAATACACCATTAACGTTGACCATAACAGGATGAAATTTGCCGAGATCACAAACAGTAAAATGACAGATTTTTGTCGATTTCTCATTTCTGTGTCACACTGAGCTTTCACATTATTGTGAGCCCGGAGTCTCATGCGGGCTCTGCTGGTCACCAAAATGTGTCTGACGGTGAAAACATTGAGCAGCAATATCAGGAGAAATGGGAGAGCCGGTGTTAGATTGTGGTGTAGGAACTCGATTGCAATCCAGACTCTGGAGTAACGAACAGTTGTTTTTACATCACAAAACCAGGGGAAGTTTTCCAGCCAATACTTAGCTGTGAACATAAAGTACCAGAAAATGTTCTTTAAATTGCTCAACACTGTCACTGTTCCAAGGACCGCAGCCGCCGTTTCCTTACTGCAATATTTAGTTTTCAGCTTCTGGCAACAAATTGCTATAAATCGATCAAAAGTGAAACTGACGGTGAACCAAACAGAACAGTCAATGGCTGCATAAAGCAGGACAGCGTGGATATTACACACGGGGATGTAATACATGAAATAAAACTGTTCTTAATAAACAACAGGAATGTGTCTTAATATCAAGTCGAGGATAATGACCAGTAGATCTGCCACTGCCATGGCACCCAGGTAATGTCTGACATATGGAGACAATCCACAATCTTTAGAAAGAAGGACGTAGATCGTCACTATGTTCACTGTGAGAATGAAAAACACACAAATTATATATCAGCCTAGAGTCAAATTATCCGTTTTTCTTTGAGGACCCAGTGACACTTTTGAATGTGTCATTGCTTTTATAGACTTGGTCAAATAATTGGAGCTGAAATGATAAATTGCAAGGTCTGATTTAATGACAAAAGTATGACATAAAACGCAAGAAAACCTCCCTCACCAAGCACACGGAGACACAATAACAGATACTTTCTCGAACATTCCCACACACACATATTCACCCGAGAGTTCAAGTACAGAGGGTGAAAACTTTGCAGTCCTGAAGGTTTCTCATCCAGTTTCTAAAGGACAAGCGCAGTTTGGAAATTTCTGTCTTTCAGTCTAAATTGTGATGGATGCTCTGTCATGTAGAAATGTAAACGTCGGGAAAATGTATTCACTTCATTAAATGTCCAAACTGGACCTGCTTCTACTTGCAAAAGGATATTGCCCCTCGGGATCGTATCTTTGGTTCAAATCACTGACATTCGGCCGTTCATAAATACTGTCAGTGAAAGAATATTCCTGGCAATGTCAGTCATAGGATCATTTATACAATGTTAGTGATAGAATTTTCCAGACAATGTCAATTATAGAATGCTCCGGGAAAATTATTTTTGGATTGTTTCAGAAAGTGTCGGGTGTAGAATGTTCTGAAGAATGTCGGTACCACAATTTTCTGGTGCATGTCAGTTGTAGAATGCTCCGGGGAAGAGAGACTAGATTAGAGTGGTGCTGGAAAAACACAGTGGGCAGGCAGCATCCGAGGAGCAGTAAAATTGATATTTCTGGCAAAAATCCCTTCATCAGTAATAAAGGCAGGGTGCATGCAGAGTGGAGAAATACATGGGGGGATGGGAGTAGGGAGAAAGTTGTATGGAGTACAGTAGGTGAGTGGGGTTGGGGATGGAGGCGTTCGGTCAGAGAGGAGGGTGGGGGAAGGTAGCAAAGCTTACAATGGGAAAATGGGGATGGGGATGAATGTGATACTTCGGAGAGGATGGTGGAGTGGATAGGTGGGAAGAAAGATAGGCAAGTAGGACAGATCATGAGGGCTGTGCTGAGCTGGATGGTTGAAGGGGGGTGAGGTGGGAGAAGGGGAAATGAGGAAACTGGTGAAATCAACATTGATGTCCTGGGGATGAAGTGGCCTAAGTCGGAAGATGAGGCGTTCTTCCTCCAGTCTTTGGGTAGTGAGGGAGCGTCGGTGGAGCAGGCCCAGGAACTGCATGTCCTCAGCAGAGTGGATGGGGCAGTTGAAATGTTGGGCCAGTGGGCGGTGGGGTTGATTGGTGCGCGTGTCCCGGATATGTTCCCTACAGCTCTCTGCTAGGAGGCGTCCAGTCTCTCTAAAGTAGAGGAGACCACTTTGGGAGCAACGGGTGCAATAATTGTTATTGGTGGATGTGTTTTTTAAACTTCATAGATGTGGAAAGTTCTTCTGCGACCTTGGATGCAGGGGAGGGAGGATAGTGGGTGCAGGTTTTGCAATTCCTGCGGCAGCAGGGGAGACTGCCAGGAAGGGGAGGGTGGGTTGTTTTGGGGGTGTGGACCTGACCAGTTAGTTACGGAGGGACTTTGTGGAAAGTAAAATAAATATATCCCGGGTGTTGGGCTCCATTTGGAAGTGACAAAATGTCTTTGGATGATGTTGTTTTTGCGAATGTTGGTAGGCTGGAAGGTGAGCACCGGGTGGCGTTCTGTCCTTGATACGATTGGAGGGATGGGGTTTGAGGGGGGACGTGCGAGATGTTGACTCAATTGGCACATTGTTGCAATACTAATACAGCGAAGACAATATCTCGATCATTTCATGAAAGATCCTTTTTTTGCCATCCAACAGATGCCATCTCTTATTCCGACATCTCCCCCACCTCCTTTGACTTTTTGTATAACACTCAAAAATATGAAATGCTTCAGATGTTCAATTTCCAATGTCAGTCATCCTTTAGTCAGTTCTCTCTAATGCCATTAAATCATATGAACTTCCCCTCAAAGTATGCAGTGAACTCCTTGATCTATTTTAAGGATATCATACACATTTTGATTGAAGACCATTCGTTCAACTGTTTAAACAAATATTCCTTGCTTCATTGTTCCCTTTATTCCTCATAATGACCAGTAAGGAAAAAGGTTGAAGCTCTCATACTCACAGAATCAAAACTGATGGGAAATGTTTCATGAAGTACCATCACCTTCCCTGAGTATATCCTGTCCAACCGATAGGACAGACCACCTCTGGCTACATCGTGGTATGCATTCAGGGTCTGAATTACTTTGGAATTGCCGAACATTGATTCCAAAACTAGAGAAACCTCATGGTAACAGTTCTAGGAAATCTCCTGATGGTGGACATCCACTGTCCTCCACACTAGTGTGTTTTGCAACAAGTAAGTCCCTGTCAATGCTAAAAATAAATGAAGAAGCGCGAGGGTGGCAATGACACCGAGCGTACTCTGGGTCTAGGACTTCCATGTTGATCACCAAGTGTGTCTATATAAGCAAACCACTGACAGAGCAGGCAGAGGACCGAAACACATAGCAGCCAGACTTGATGGATGAACAAATATTCTCGCCAAACTACCTGTCACAGAAGGATCTGCCCCAAACAATATCTGTAGTAGGAGCCAGCACATAGTCCTCGTGTTGTGAATTTCTCAGTTTAAAATTGAAGATGCAGCCCAATCTGTTGTCTGGCACTAACTCCTGTGAAGTTGGATATACTTCCAAAGGACCGAGCAAATGGAAACTGAGCATCCAGCAGCTGCAAAATCAACGTCCTTGCCTCCATCGTAAAGTCAGTGCTGGGCTGTTCTCTGATGGTTCAAAAACGTTCAGCACCATTCACACCTACACTGACACTGAAGCAGATCATTCAGCCCATCAAGAGTTCTAAACAGCAAAAGAATGACGACAATCAGCCATTCGAAGCTGTTACTCAGCTATTGGAGGAGAGCGTTTAATCTCTCATGCCTGTCACATAGGAAGTGTTAAGAAATGTTTAGACTTTTAAATCTGAACATAGGTGTGCTGGTTACAGAATCGGAAGACTGAATAAAATTGATAAATTAGTCTCTGAGTTTAACAGACATTAACAACTACAGTGACACAGTAATCAGTGCTGAGTCCACAACTATTTGCAAACATTCCCAATGGTTTAATAAATGGAAGAAATTCATTCTCATTAAATTCATCAGTGATGCTAATTTAGTCAGGAAACGACGTTGTCACCGGATGCGGAGAGTCTGTAATACGATAAGCAATAGGGACTTGGCAGTTGGCACATAACATAGTTCATTGAGAACCTGTGAATGTTTCAGGAAAAAACAAAAAATTGAATATGATAATCAACGGAATAATTACAGAACTTCACAATACAGAGTCGACTGGAAGGTTCACTCTGACCCGTTGAGACATCGAAACTGTTGCTCCATCTGCCTGATGATGACTTACGTGATGTTCCCACTGGCATAATTGCACTCAGTGCACACGGGATATTTTATTTGATTGGTTGGTGGTGGCGAAATGTGAGGGGCAGTGTGTACTGGACCGTTTGTCAAAGCCTTTACCCGAGATGCCATTCTTCATTTCGTCGAGGAGACCCGAAGACAATGGGACATGGGTATTCACCAACATGATGTACTGTGCATGGTCACACTGAAACGTCAATAGAGTGAGACGAAGTTCCAATCATAAGAATGAGAAAATTATGTAAAGACATTTCCGTACTGAACAGTTTTATTGTGTCACATTAACAATTCACCGCACGAAACCAACTCAAACACCATAAATCCAAAGGAGATATCCATTCGGTTCTGCTCTGTCCAATCAAGCAACCGGCCCGGAGGGGAACACTGTGTAGACTACACCATTGCAATGATCTATAAACCCGGACGAGATATTTGTCCAGAACAAGAGCTGGGCAGATCGCTGTTGTAGATTATGTTTCTATAGCTTTCTGAGTGAAGCACTCGCCATCAGAATCTTTAGAGATAGCTAACATTCAGTTGAACATGCCGCACCCTGAGATTGAGGGAAAGGACATGGAATTACGATAAAAAGCAGAGAGAAAATAAAAAGAGAGAGAGAGACAGGGAACAGAAAGAATGAGAATTCTAGGGAAAGAGAGAGAAGAAAGGGTGGACGAGGCGGATTTTACTTCAGAAAGTGGCGTGAAGAAAGGAGACCAAAAATTCACTTTCTAAATCAGTGAGAACTCACGTGCAATTGCAGAGAATTGAAAAGACAAGCTTAGCAGCTGGAATGGCTGACATTTATGAATGGGTTCATAAAAGAAAGGTTGGATTTCAAACTAAACTTCTTTCCATCAGCGACAGAAATTCGGGAAACGGAAAGCGAAAGATAATTCTTAGTGAAGATCAAAAGGATAATCGACCACAGGATAAAAGGGAATCCCTTGAAGTGGAAAGTAAAGTTTTAAAGAAAACCTCCAGCGTTTTCACTACAGAAAGGTAGGCCAAGTGAAGTCACAATGTTGGTGGGTTAGGAAAATACCGGGAAGACAGATGTAGGAATAAAAATTAAGAATAAGCCAATGAATTTGTTTGGAGTGGCAGCGAAAAATCACAATGAAGATTAAAAAGGTACACCAGAATGCACAAGCTGGACAAAGGTTTTAAAGAGGAGGTACCACATCTTCTTAAATCATTTACTGTAAATGAAAAGTTTATTCGCATATGCCAGGAGCAGCAGTTTAAGAGGTTACAATGTTAAGATTTGCAGTTTGCTCTCAATCTGTGATGTTGAAAGATAACGAGATATGTACTTCTGAAGGACTATTTCCAGAAAAATTCTGAGTAACGAGAATTCAAGGTGAGACAAAAAAAATAATTAAGTAAAGTTCGGTTAAAATGTCCAGCAAAGAGTGGAAATTCGCAGAAGCGCAGAGACCACGAGAAACAACGAAACACAATTATCAGCGAAACAACACATGAATCAACGAAATTCAGTCCATTTTAATTACTTGTTTGTCATCAAGTGAGAAGATCGCAAAAAATGATTGAGGAGAAATTGGCAAGTCAGAATTCACAGAACACCTATTTGGATGATACGTAAAATGTTTGGTCACAACCAAATAGAGTGGGGAGATCGCAAGACAGCATTTGAATGTATCGCAGCATACAATGGAACAGGAAGCAGACAGGGAATCAAAAACTGGAGTTTCTGCTACCGTGTATAAGGTGTTCATGGTATTCCCAATGTTAGGTGAACCTTTACAATTAAGGTTTAGTGGGAATTATCGAGTCGAAAGCAAAAATGTAGTGAGTGAACTCCAGACAGAAAGGAATTTCACAAAGTGTGTCATCGAATATGTTCAAGAGGTGTTTTGACAGGGAAAGGAAAGCAAGAGGAGACTATGTTCTTGATTTCAACACAGAGGGGAAAACCAAGTCCAAAAGATTCTAAATCAGACGTACCTCAATTTAAATTGGACAATGAGGAAGTTGTCAAAACTTGGATAAATTATTCAGTTACCTTCCAGAGGTAAATGGAAATGACCCGAAAGTGTTATTACTATCACATGGGGAGATATGTGGAAGTAACATGGGAAGTACTAGCCGAATTATGTTTGATTCTGGAAGTAAGGACGGCAGATGTTGGAGACAAGAGTTGAAGAGTGTGATGCGGTAAACGCACAGCCAATTAGGCAGCATCCGAGGAGCATGAGAATCAACGTTTCACGAAGATAACATCTCCATCAGGATTGGTTAAACGAGAATAGGAAGATAGTTTACAAATATATTAATGGCAAACAAAAACTTGTTTTTGAATTCGGCCTCATAAAAACGGGTGTCACGGAGAATCAGAAGTCAGCATTGCATTCTAACAGCACCAGAAACCTGGTTTCAATTCCAGCCTCGAGTGACTGCCTGTGTTGAGTTTGCACATTCTCTCCATGTCAATGTAGGTGTGCTGCGGTTTCCTCCCAAAGTGCAAAGATTTGCAGGTCAGGCGAACTGGCCAAGCGAAATTGTCCAACAGTGTAAGGTGCGTGAGTCAGAGGGAAATGGGTCTGGGTGGATAAGTCTTAGGAGGGTCAGTGTGATCTTGTTGGGCCGAAAGCCCTTTTTCAACACTGTAGGTAATCATTAAAACGAAAATCAAACAGTCATATATTTATGGAAACACTGCAAAAATAACCTGCTCTATCAGACTTATTGTCACATGTACTCACTCAAAGTTTACATTTTGCAACACATCACACAACATAAGGTATGAAGGTACACCACCCTATACCTACCCTCCCCATAGAACAGTATCGTTTCACAAAATAGAAGAAATGTCTAAGTCTAAAACACGGCTGTCCTTCCGTTAAAAGTGTAAAAATAAAGAAACACGATTTAACTACGAGTTCACAAGTGCCTGGTCATGCTGGGTTCACATTACTCCCAATGACTCGGAATCCCTCGGTCCGCTGTCTTACAGCTTGCTCCCGCTCCATGGTGAAATCCTACACGAGTAATTACTGTGAATAAAACATGGAAGCTCTGGAACTCGGGGAAATAAGTACACGTCGTGATGTTTTGCAATGAGGCCACATGATGGAAGAGGAATTCTGGAGGTCTTTAATATGTTAACCAGAGATAAATATCCAGGGATTGTACAAGTTTGTCCCGGGTCATTGTGGGAAGCTAGGGAAACATTTTGGACTCCATAGCTGAGATATTTGCATCGTTCATGGGAGTTCTGGAGAAGAGTCACGGGATCCAAAACGTTAACTATCATTTCTCTGCACAGATGCTGCCAGACCTGCTGACATTTACCAGCAATCTCTGTTCTTGTTTCTGCAATGTCTGCAGTTATTTCAGTTTTACATTTGTATCATTGACAGCCACGGTTGAGGTGCTGGAAGTATGGCCCACAGCTCATGTTGTGACATTATTTTTAAAAATGCAGAAAGGAAAATCTAGGGAACTAGTGAATCTGTTGACAGGGTGGGTAACTGTTGGGCGTAAATTCTGAGAGAGGACTTACATGCATTCAAATAGTCAAGAACTGATTAATGATAATCAGCAAAAGTTGGTGTGTGAGGGAAATGTGTCTCATAAACTTGACATAACTTTTACAAGTCGTGGAAAAGCAGATAGATGAAGGTACAGCAGCATACGTTGTCGACATGCACATCAGCAAGGCCAAACATGGTTCTGCACGGGAGACATTTTAAAGGGAATCAGCGAAAGCTAGCCAATTAGACACACAATTCGCTTAACAGCATGAGACAGAGGTCACTGGCAGTGTTTTTTTGTTTCAACTCGAGGCCTATGAGCAGCTGCGTGCCACAAGGATCGCTGAAAGATCTACAGTAGTTTATTATTTTCTGAATAGACTGGATGAAAAGATAGAAAGCAGGGATACTAAGTTTTTAGACGACTCAAAATTGGCGATATATTGGAGTGTGAAGAATGTTATCTAAGCCGACAATGACATCTCAATCAACTGGGCCGATGGGAGATGGTGTATTGTACATTTAAATGTCATTTGCTGCATTTTTGTTTGAAAAAGTAGGGCAGGATTTACACAGTTAACAATCGAGCCCTGGGAGTGCTGCTAAACAGACAGAACCGGGGTGCAGTTGCAGAGTTCCTTGAAATGTAATCGCAAATTGACAAGGATGGTATGAAATTATTAGGCATGCTACACTCATCGGTCAGAGCACTGAGAATAGGAGTTGCGGCGCCAAGTTATGACTGTACAACGGTTAGTACAATTCTTGTCGCCCTGCGATACAAAAGAACATTATAAACGGGAAATGGTAAGACATATTTAAATTGATGTGACGGAGACAGGATGATTTGAGACACAGTGATAGGATGTGCAGCGTCGGACTTTTTCTCGTTTGCATTCGAAAATATGGGGTAATCTTCTAGAGGTTTATAAGATCATGCCTGACATAGATAGGAAGAACAGCAAAGGTTTTTACCCCAGGGGCCAGATCTCCAAAAGCGGATGGCAGAGGATTGCATTGACAGTGAAGAGATTTAAACGAGATCTAAGTGGAAACTTTTTCTCACATAGTGTAGGATGTCCATGTAACGAGCTAAGAGACAATGTGGTAGAGGCAAGTAAAATTACAACATTTTAAAGACAGTGAGATGTAAATAAATAAATGGGAATGTTTCAGAGGGGTATTTGCCAAATGAAGCTAAATCGGACTAGTTACGTTTAGGAAAACTGGTGAGTATGGACGATTTAGGTTGAAGGGTCTGTTTATATATTGCACTACGTTAAGAGTCTATGACCTTGCAACTCATCTTTCACCACTAATTCTTCATTACACTCAAGTCAGTGACGAGTGTGGTGAACATGCTAGGGTGAGAATCATGTGCACCGAAAACAGACGATTATGAGCCAGAAAACGTTCGGACTTGACTCCTTGCATTCCAAGCAGCAGAACTAGAATGAGGTAGAGAGGAAGAAATGATCCCCACAATAAAAGATCAGATCTAAGCTTTGCAGTCCTACCACATTGTGGGCGGCACGGTGGTACAGTGGTTAGCACTGGTTAGCAGTGGTTAGCACTTCTGCCTCACAGCGCCAGTGACCTGGGTTCAATTCCCGCCTCAGGCGACTGTCTATGTGGAGTTTGAGCATTCTCCCAGTGTCTGCGTGGGTTTCCTCCAGGTACTCTGGTTTCCTCCCATAATCCAAAAATGTGCAGGTTAGGTGAATGGGCTATGCTAAATTGCCCATAGTGTTAGGTGAAGGGGTAAATGTAAGAGACTGGATCTGGGTAGGTTGCGCTTCAGCGGGTCGGTGTGGACTTGTTGGACTGAAGGGCCTATTTCCACATTGTATGTAATCTGATCTAATTTTTTAAAAAAATCAGTCACAAATGGTGATAGAAAATTAAACAGCTCACTGGAGGAGAACGTTCCACGATTATCCCCATCCCAAGTAAAGGAACAGCTATGCATTCCAATACATATGACAAGTTTGCCGTATCTGTGTCAACCTCAGCCCGACATGTTGAGTCTATGATCTACCTCAACGTCATCAAGATGACCAGCGATTTAAATGTGCGAGTCGGTAATCAATGCGATCCGCTGCAAATAACGTGGAGAAGCAGCTGAACACAGAAGATATAATCAAGGTCTTGACACCATTCCAGCCAAAAGGAATGAAGACTTGTGCTACATCATAAACGATGTCACTGTGGAAGCTGTTTCATTCCAGCTCGAACTCTAACGTCTACCCAGCAATTCTGAAAATGACTTAACTTTGCCCAGTCTCCAAGAAGAGGATAATTACATTCTGCCCAACTGCCATCCCCATCTGCCCCATCATGATCATCAAATATGTTGGATTTCTTTTTGACACGGCTCAAATAGTCCAACCCTGGCAAATTCCTTTTAAGTCTTTTCTGAATCATTTCAGGTTTCGGAACATCCGTCTGATAGGAAGCAGAATGGAGTTACACGCATAGTTCGAAAAGTGGCCTAACCAATGGTCTGCACAGCCACAATATGAACTTCAACTCCTGTACTCAACAGTCTGACAAATAAAAGAACGCATTCCAAATGCCTTCTTCACGACCATATCTTTGTGCGACTCCACTTTCGAGAAACTATGATCCTGCACTGCAACGTCTCTTTGATCAGCAACAATCGTCAGGGGGCCTTACATTTAATTGTATAAACCCTGGTCTCATTTTTTTTTCCAAATGAAGCACATCGACTTCAAGTAAATTAAACTCCAGTCTTCACACCATTGGCTCATCTGATCAATATCCCGTTGTACTCTGAGGTAATCTTCTTCGCTGCCCACGACGCCTCCAATTTTGTTGTCATCTTACTAAGTATACCTCCTTTGTTCACATGCAAATCATAAATATAAATTACAAATAACTTATTGGGCAGTGCATCGAACTTTGTGGGACACCACTTTTCACAGACCTCCAGTCTGAAAAGCAGTCTTGTACCAGCACACTCTGTCTTCCACCTTCGATCCAGTTTTGTCGTCAAATGGCCAGATCTCCCTGCTCTGGATGTAGGTTTACTCACTGAGCTAGAAGGGTCGTTCTCAGGCGTTTCATCACCATACTACGTAACGTCTTCAGCGATCCTCAGGTTTGAAGCACTGCTGCTATAGATTACTTTCTCATTATGTGTTTGGGAATCCTTTTTTGGTGATGTTATTTGATGTGGTGTCATTAATTAATACGGTGATGTTATTGCTTGTTCTTTGTCTCAGGGATGCTAAATGAAATCCATGTGAACCTGTAAGTTGATAGAGTGCCAGATGGAATGCCATGCTTCTAGGAATACACGTGCGTATCTCTGGCTTACCGTAGGATCGGTGTGTTGTCACAGTCGAAGTATTATCCTTCCTCATGTGTATCTAAGTACACCAGTGAGAGTGACTCATGCATTTTTGTGACTAGTTGATGTTTATATGTCCTGGTGGCCATTTTTCTTCATATTTTCTTCATATTTTCTTCATATCAATGTACTGTTTGTACACCTCGTGCAACATATTTGTAAAGTGATGTAAGTTTTGCTTGATGCTTGTATAGGGACTTTCATGTTCATTTGCTGCTCTGTTATTGTGTTGGTATGTTTTAGGGCTTTTATGATGCCAAGGGTCGGAGTACACTGGCAGTAATTTGCGAGATATCTTAGATGTAAGTGGCTCGGCTGTCTGGACGTGTTTGGTCTGATGATTTGGGCTTGTTGCTGAGAAACCAGCGGTCCATTAGCATTGGGTACCCATTATTTTTAATACACTGTATAGTTGATTTACCTCTGCTCTTTGAAATTTTTCTGTGCTGCAGTGTGTGATGGCTCATTGAAGTAATCTTGTTATCCAGATTCGTTTGTGAACATTGGGATGATTGCTTCAGGAGTTCAACATTTGTTTCGTATGTTTTGCTTTCCTGTAGATGCTGGTTTGAAGTTCCACATTGGGTGTTCGCTCTACTGCGACACCTGGAAATGTCCATTTATTTTTGTTTTCCTCCCCTTTCGTGAATTTTACTTCGGGTAGCATAATATTGATGGTCTTGAAGGATTCCTGTAATTTGTTTCGTTTACTGATGACAAAGGAGTAATCCACGAAGTGGACCCACATTTTGGGTTGGTTGGACGGCAGAACCATCTGTTCGAGTCTTTGCATTACTTCCTCTGATAGAATATCTAACATTGGAGATCCCATGGGTATTCTGTTGGTTTGTCTGTAGGTTTTTCTTTGTTTCAAGATGAAGTGGGTGTTAAGGAATGGATTAAGTAGCTTGAAGATATTGTCCTTGCTGAGGAAGTTGGTGGAGTTTGGTGTATGTGTCATTAGTTCTTCTATTGGTGTAGTCACTGTTTCAATGTCCACATTGATGTTGATAGATGTGAACAGAGCTGTTACGTCAAAGGACTTTGTCAAAGAGAAATCAATGCCCTCCAACAGAGGTCCGCCCACGAGCAGCTGTACTTCATGTACGAATGACGAACGAAACAGTTGCTACCTAAATGTCTTAAGTCGCATCTTATTATCCATCTTAATAATAGGGTAAAATACAGATATCCTTGTACACCCTGTGTACCAAGCGAATGGCAGAGTAAAATTGCCACAGAATGCTTCAGTAAATGATTAATGAGGCCCACAACAGACTCTATAAATACAACAGGGATGTTTTCCACCAAATATCTTGACACACTAATGCGAGGGGCCATGAATGGAGACAAAATAGAACATGCTATCGACATTAGAAAACGACAAACACACAAAAAAAAACAGAAAACTTGTTCTGCAGTAAAACAAATTTACACTTTAGAAAATGAAAATGTTGGCGAGCAAGATACAGAGATACTTGCATCTAGACTAGAAGAGATTGAGATTCACAGGGAAGAGTTATTAGAAATACTGCAGAATGTGATAGTAGATAAGTCACCTGGGCCGAATGGGATCTATCCAAGGATCCTCTGGGAAGCAAGGGAAGAGTTTGCCGATCCTTTGCATTGATCTTCAAATCATCATTGTGTACAGGAATAGTGCCTGAGAATTGTAGTATAGCAAATATGGTTCCCTTGTTCAAAAAGGGTAGTAGAGACAACCCTGGTAATTACAGACCAGTGGGTCTCACTTCAGTATTGGTAAAGTGTTGGAAAAGGTTAAAAGAAATAGGATTTATAACCATCTAGAAAATAACAATCTGATCAGGGAGAGTCACCACGGTTTTGTGAAGGGTAGGTCGTACCTAACGATCCTTGTTGACTTTTTTGCAAAGTGACCAAACAGATAGACGAGAGTAAACCGGTTGATGTGGTGTATATGGATTTCAGCAAGGCGTTCGATGAAGTTCCCCACAGTAGGATATTATACAAAATACAGAGGTATGGGATTGTGGGAGACATAGCAGTTTGGATCAGTAATTGGCTTGCTGAAAGAAAACAGAGGGTTGTAGATGATGGCACATGTTCATCTTGGTGTCCAGTTACTAGCGGCGTACCGCAAGGGTCAGTGATGAGTCCACTGCTGTTCGTCACTTTTATAAATGACCTGGTTGAGGGCTTAAAAGAGTGGGTTAGCAAATTTGCGGACGACACTATGGTCGGTGGAGTTGTGGATAGTGACAAAGGATGTAGTAGGTTGCAGAGAGACATAGATAGGTTGCAGAGCTGGGCTGAGAGGTGGCACATTTTGCTTCATGTGGACAAGTGCGAGATGATACAGTTTGGACGGAGTAATCTGGATGCAATGTACTGGGCCAATGGTAAGATTCTTGGGAGTGCAGATGAGCAGAGAGATCTCGGTGTCCATGTACACAGATCGCTGAAAGTTGCCATCACATTGACAGGGTTGTTAAGAAGGCATACAGTGTTTTGTCCTTTATTAATTGTGGGATTGAGTTGCGGAACCAGGAGGTTATTCTGCAGCTGTACAAAGCTCTGGAAAGGCCACACTTGGAGTATTGTGCACAGTTCTGGTCACCACATTTTAAGAAGGATGTGGAAGCTTTGGAAAGGGTGCAGAGGAGGTTTATCAGGAGGTTGCCTGGTATGGAAGGAATGTCTTACGAGGAACGTCTGAGGGTCTTGAGGCTGTTCTCGTTCGAGGGAAGAAGGTTGAGAGGTGATTTAATAGAGACATGCAAGATAATCAGAGGGTTAGAGCGGGTAGACGGGGAGAGCCTTTTTCCAAGTATGGGAACGGCGAACACAAAGGGACACAACTTTAAAGTGAGGGGAAATAGGTAGAACACAGATGTCAGAGGTCGCTTGTTTACTCAGAGAGTAGTAAGGGTATGGAATGCTTTGCCTGCAACGGCAGTACATCCTCTAAGTGTAAGTGCATTTGAGTCGTCATTGGACAGGCATATGGACGGACATGGAATAGCGTAGGTGGGATGGGCTTCAGATTAGTATGACAGGGCGGCGAAACATTGAAGGCCAAATGGCCCTGCACTGCAGTGTATTGATCTATGTTCTATGTTCTAAAGTAACATCACAGACAACACAGGTGCATGGATTTTAAGAATAAGCTTATCTTACCAATCCTGAATAGACACTGAAAAGCCGTCTTAGTGAGAGGATTAAGATGTGGACAAGAACGATTTCTTCACAGCTTGAGAAACCACATTGAAAAACAGCCAAATCACAGAATATACCCAGCAAACCATCGGAGAGACAGTCACTCCAACATTAAGCATGAAAAGAAAGGAAACACACTCAATACACAAGAAAGGAGCGCACGAAAAATGACAATAAACATCAACTCATTGTTAATCTACCTGCAGAAAAAAGACGCTTGACGGACATTTTAAATCAAAGGTCCTACATTGACAAAGCGAACACACTACTTGACGATCACAAAATTTAACAACACGCGCTGATAGACTCGACCGCATGACTAGAGAACTGAATCACAGCCCTATTTAAAAACTTGCAAAAAAATGAAACCAGACCGATCCAACACACCACGCATCTACGGATTACACAAAATACACAAACCAGGAGACTTCTGAGACACATAGTCTCGCTATATGGAACACCAACTTGCAGGTTGGCCAAAGAGCTGCTCAACGTCTAGAAGACTCTCGCCATTCCATCCATTCCACCCAAAACTTCCTGAAGACTGTCAAAGATAACAAGATAGAAAAGGATGAAAAATTGTCTACTTTGAATTAACCGCCCTGTTCACATCTGTCAACGTCAACCTGGACAAGGAAAGACCAACGGCATGCAAATGAACACAGTCCACCGTTTTCTCAGCAACACTGTTTCCTATTTCATACACAGAAACACCCCAATCTCTTTGTGCTGCAATTTTCTTTGATTTCCTCCACATTAAAGAATAGCTTGACTTATGGCTGTCAGTGCCAGAGTACATAACCTCATGCTTAGTTTTTAGAATAAACTCCATCGGTGTATTATTTGCCCAGTCGCAGAACTGATCTACATCCAATTTGAGTTTCCTCACATCATTATTGCAGCAGCACTTCCCCATATATTTGAGTCATCAGCAAACTTAGAAATTTATCGCGCAGAGACCCCAGCATCATCACATATTGATAACTGATGTCATTGCAATGATATTTGTGGTAACACAGGAAATACATCATTTTATCCTGATAAGGACCTTTTACTCCAGACTCTCAGACGTATTTGTGTTAATTAATCCTCATTCCATGCTCATATATAATCTGTCATACTGGGGGCTCCTGGCTTGTGTAGGGACCTTTATTTTGTGGTACTTGTGAATAGTCTCTTGAAATCCCAATGAACTGTCTGCAAGGATTTCGGGTAAAATGTTGCATGATTCTACAGGGCTATCATCATCTCCCTTTCTCAAAACCATGTTGATGTTGCTTAACGCTTGTCGAAATGCCCTGGAATTCCTTAATTAAAAAAAAAACAGATTCTCACATAATTACCTCTTTTCTGTCTCACTCTCTTGGAGAAGGCATTTGCGATGTTGAAGATTCTTCACTTTCGTTGGAATACTCATGCAATCTGGCCAGTTATGGAACATTTCACGCAATGCTCAGTTGTCTGTAAACACTTCTTTTAAAAACTGCTAACTTGTCTACCCTTAGTTTCACCCTTTTATCAAAATCCTAGTTTCTGTGTGAGGGACCGTTTGAGCATTTGCCTCCCATTACCGTCTTGCTTATATCATTGAAACACACAGAATTTCCACCGTGAATAACAATGTTACGTACTGGTTTAAATTCTCCACTTTTTTCCCCTTTAACGAATTACCGAGTCACATAATCCAGGTGTCCCTTATATATGTTCCTGAATTTCTCGCATCCAAGGGACACATGTTAATCTTGAACGACAATAAACATTGCAAATCTGTCCTACACTAGTTCTCACCAATTTGTGATCGAGGAGAATACTTGAAAGCCTTTGTGAAGTATGGGTAGTTCATCTTCTTATCGAGCCCTTCTTTTCATTTATTGTTGAGTGCTATGACATGTTTGCTTAAGAGTCTGCCGCTCTACACACACTGACATTCACCTGGATATATTTTCGCATCCCGCATAAGATACAAAGCTGTAATTTTGATGTCTGATTATTTTAAATCATTTGCATGCGGCTGAACAGCAAATCATCTGAGATGTAGTTTAAGATTAATGTGTGACAATTGGACGCGAGAAAATCAGCAAAGTATATAAGGGACACCGGGAGTATGTGATGAACGAATTCGTTAAAAAAAAAGTGGAGAATATAAACCGATGCTTATCATCTGACAAAATTCTTCCAGTTCCTGTCTCTCTGTCATTTCCGTTTGATGATTCCATATTTCAGTAGGAAGCCTCCCGCATGACTTCCTTTTCTGTCAATGACAAATTCCCCCAACTCTCATGGACAGGGCCATCAGCTGTTACTGTCCGATATTCTGCGCTTCAGCCCTCACTCCTTCCCCTCCAGCCCACAACCATGAGAGAGGTCCCCTTGTCCTCACATCCGACTGCACGAGAATCAACATTCACAGAATCATTCGACACCACTTCCAACTCCACCAGCAGGACAGCAACATGAAACACATCTTCCCCTTCCATCTACTGTCGGGAATGTCTAGGGGTCATTCCCTCTGTGGACACCCTCCATCGTGGCGAAAGAGATGACGGCAGATGTTGGAGGTTAGAGTCGGGCAAAAGGTCCTCATCACGAATGAGGCTGTGTGCCCCAAGGGTGGAGAGATAAAACGCCGATTTCCCTGCTTCTCAAATGCGGCCTGGCCAGCTGGACTTTTCTAGCACTACACTTCTGACCCCTTCCACCACCCCAAACACTTTCCTACACCCCAATGGCATTTTTCATGCAATTGCAAAAGATGCAACGTTTTCGTTTTCACCGTTTCACTGTATTGTCCAAGGCTACAAATACACCTTCTAGTTCAAGCAGTATTTCACTTGTACTCTTTCAATCCAGTCCAATGTAATTGCTGCTCACAATGCACTCTCCTTTACTTTTACGATGTCAAAAAATAAGACTGCCTAAGGACCAAAAACCAGCTGTCTGTTAGAATAAGCCTGGCCTTCTCATTGCTTCACACTTCACTAATCTACCTTGCTCTCATGCTGACATTTCGGGCCTAAGCTGCTGCTGATTTTCAATGAAGCACAATCCAAGCTCCAGTAAAACCTCACTTTAGATTCTGGTACGTTCTCGCCTGTCAGAGTCAATATTCAAACCAAAGCATCTCAGTTTGATTCGCATTATGACTATTGTCCATTTGTCAAACAATCTCCCACTTGGTTTCCCTTGGAAATTGTGTGGTTGAGTCTTGCTTATTTCATTCAAAAGACAGCACGTCCTTACCCCATTCGTTCACAACCCTAATTTGCATTAATCTAACATCTCTATCTCGTTCACCATAACTAAAGTCCCATTGCGTTGTGGCATTATTCCTACACGTGCTGTATTTCCAGTCATCTTACCCCCCACCTATGTGAAGATATTGAAAAGTCAAATTTCCAATCCTTTTCAGTTTTGAAGAAGTGTCACACTGGATGTGAAATATTCAATGTGTTTCGCTGGCTGCACAGATGCTGCCAGACTTGCTGAGTTTCTCCAGACAACAAGAGGCACAGCTCACCTTTTAAATTAAACAAATTACTATGGGTATTCGAAATGAAAATACAAATAGCTGGAGAAAACAAAAGCGAAAATGAATGGTCTCTGGAACTTAAAAACATAGTCTGCTTTGACTCCACAGATGCGGCCAAACTTGCTTCCGTTCTACAACAATTGCTTCTGTTGAACAAGTTTGAAAGGCATGCGAGGGAGCTCCTGAAACACCCTGTCCGACATAGAGTGTCATACAATGTGAAGTGAGCGAGAACGCAAGATGCACAAATTCATTGATACTGAAACTACACAAGTCTGGTATTACTGACATCACAGAGCTCGTAATCACAGACAAGGAGAGAAACAAAGATAAATGCATTCACATTAAACACAGAAGATGGGCCTCCTGGAAGGTAAATAATTCAGATAATATATAAAAGGCTTTTGAGAAATGAATTTCATTGGAGGCGTGACACCATGGCGAGTCCCTAACAGAATGAGAAAATCAAAATAACCACATCAGAAACCAGAGTGGTTCACTGAGCTCACACTGTGCTATGCGTCTGGAGTCACATATCGGCCAGAACAAGTAAGAAAGTGTAGTTTACATTCCTATTGGGCATTAATGAAGCAGATGGATTTTTCATATTGTGAGCATTTGTTACATTATTTACTCAAGATTCCAAATATTTGTTGGATTCGAATTCCACCACCTTCTCTGCCAAGATATGAACCCAGGTATCCAGGACCACACGTCAGTGCCTTAATTTACAGCCTACCAGTAGTACGACTCGCCAATTGCTTATCCGTACAAAGAGCTGAAAAGCCCAGCACATCAGTTTGTAAGACAATGTTGCAGTGTTGAAACCATTTACAGCCAGAAGTATTGTGTGGATGATGCCGACAAAATCATAGTTGGCAGTTTTTGATTAGATTCTCTGGACATGCGGTCAGCAAAAGCGGTACAGGAGATATGGAAAAGGCAATGGGCCCTGACAACATTCCTGCAACAGAACTGAAGACCTGTGCTGTAAAACAAGCTGTCTCATTCCAGCTCCATTTTTGACATTGACCTGGCATTGTGAAAAAAGGTCAACCATTTCCAGTACACTCAGAGTAGAATAATTAAAATCGGCATAGTGGCCACGTCCTCAGTCTCATCACGATAGTCAAATTGGTGGGAGTTCTTTTGACCGAACTATCAAGCAGCACAGAAAGTATCAGTTCAGCGTGTGTCCAATAGTCTTCCATTGTGGTTCTGTTCGTCCAACTCGGAATTTGTGTTGCAGACATTTCGTCCCCTGTCCAGGTGACATCCTTAGTGCTTGGGAGCCTCCTGTGAAGCGCTTCTGTGATGTTTCCTCAGGCATTTATAGTGATAAAGATTCCGGAGAAAACATCACAGAAGCGCTTCACAGGAGGCTCCCAAGCACTGAGGATGTCACCTAGACAGGGGACGAAACGTCTGCAACACAAATTCCCAGATCGGCGAACAGAACCACAACAACCAGCACCCGAGCTCCAAATCTTCTCCCAAATTTCGAATAGTTTTCCATGTGGAGATGGTGCTTTTGTGGAAATGTCACTGGACTACACAAGGCTAATACTCTGGAGGTTGGTAGAAGTTGAAAACAATTAATAAAACATCTAGATCTGGGATCTGGTATCGGTAAGCGTAACTTTGAAGCCAATGTCGATTGTAAGCACCAAAGCCCATCCCCAGTGTGATGTCAGGATGTAGTACTACATTGTTTTCCTGGTCTTGTCTGAAAGTGACTCCAGACACACAGACATGTAATAAACTCTTCAATGGTCTCTGATACAGGTGAGCAAGGTACTCAATTGTATCAAACTGCTCCGAGGTCGAAAATGATTAAACCTGTTAAAACACACAGCACCAGCTTCTGTATCAGAAGAGGGAACGTAAAAAACCTGCATGTTGATCCTGCAGAGCTTTCCTTCCTAACATCTGAGAGCTTGTGACAACACTTACAGAGCTATCATCCCGACTGCACAGAAACTGAGGACAAGGGATAGGCCATTGAAGACATTGATCAAATACCATTCTAGTACATGGCCGATATTGTCTTCAATGCATTTTTCTCACACATTGTGCGCATCGTTTAACTTGATTTTCTCACACAGGAAAGTTATCAATTATTGACCATTCGAAGCATTTAACGTAGGAACTGCAGGTTTCCCTTCCAGTACATGATTTTTCTATCCCGTTCAGTCTAACAAAGCCTGACAAATTATTTCCACACCATACACCTGCAATTTCGCAATCCCTTTCGGGTCTCGAATCCCCAGTTATATTCAGTGCCTTGGTTTCACAGCCTAATGTGGAAGACAATTTAACAGGTTTACCAACGTCTGAATACTGACCTTTACTCTCAACACAATGCAGAGTGGCTTGCCTATACCGAATATTGTGTTTCAAAGTCTTAGACATTCCAACCAGGGAAATTACCATCCCTGCTTCCAATCTGTCTCACCCTGTGAGCATGTTACATGTTTCACTGAGATCCCCTCTCACATTATTCGAAAACCCATGTCATACAAGTCCATTCGACTCAAACCCTGATGTCACTACAAACCTGTCATCTCAAAGATCAGTCTGGTCATCTTTCTCTGACCTCCCACAATGTCAAGTTTTCCTTTTATTAGGTAATTAGTCCAATGCTGCACAATGCTGCACAATGCTTGACATGTGGTCTCACCACCGCCGTGTACAGTTTCAGGAAGACATCCTTACTCCCGAACTCAAATTCCCCTTATAATGAACGTGAACACACCATTAACGTTCCGACTTGCATTCTGTTCCTGTAATATTGCTTTCAGTGACCTCTGCACAAGGAGTTCCAGATCATTTTCAGTGTTACGGCTACCCACTTGTTGGTCAATGTATCCTGGTCAGCCAATGCCTTTTAAATTGGAAGACTGCCGTTCTCTATTTTCCACCAAAGTGCCCAAAGTTACAGCTATCCACATTGCACTTCATCTTCCTCGTGTTTGCCAGTTGACTCCACTTGCTTAATCACCTTGACGTTCCTTTAAATTCTCCTCACCAACTCACAATCCAAATTCATATAGTGCCATCAGCAGATTTGGGAATATTGCATTTGATTCCCTCAACCAAATGTTGGTGATGTTTCAGGAATAGCTAGGACCCAGGTACCAATCCCTGTCATATCACATGTGCCTTCACCTCCAAAAAAAACAATATTTTATTCCTCCTTACTGATTCCTGCCAGCCGTACAATTCTACAACTATGTCGAAATATTAACCACAATCATCAACAGATGTTACATTGTACAATAGGCTTCGGCCTATTCAAATGTCAGTCTGAAAATCCAAATGTATTTCATTCTTTGCTTCTCCGTGATGTACCTACCAGTCAGTCTCTCAGATATGATTCCCATTTTGTAAAACTGCTTTAACTTGTCTATACCTATTAGTATCGTTCTATTCCCTCCCTCTCACCAGGATTGGTTTCCCTTGTATTGCAGAGAACGTTTTTGTTTTCTTTTGTTTTGCATCTTCTTTGAAGACAGGACTGAAGCAGTTGCTCCATAGTTCTGCCATTTCCCCGTTCTCCATTCTCCATTCTCTGATATCAGTCTGTAAAGAAGCTTCACTTGTTTTCTCTTGACTTTCCCATTGGCAGCCCCATCTTATAACACTTCTTAATGCACTGTTTAGCCACGCATAAATTCCTGTCTTAAGATTCTCAAGGATTACCAGAGGAACCTTATCAAATGCCTTGCTGAACTGAATGAGTCTCATGGTAGATTCATTTATAAATTCAGAATGTATGGAATGCAAGGAGATTTGGCTATCTGGATTCAGAATAGATTGGGTGACAGATGGCAGAGTGGTTGTAGATGGAAAGTGTTCTGCCTGAAGGTCAGTGACGAGTGGGGTCCGACAGGGCTCTATTCTTGGGCCTCTGTTCTTTGTAGTTTTTGTAAATGACTTAGATGATGAGGCTGAGTGGTGGGTTATTAAATTTGCAGATAACACAAAGGTTGGAGGTGTCGCTGATAGCGTTGAGGGCTTTTCCATTCTAGATCCCGACTTTGACAGGATGCAGACCTGGGCTGAGAAATGGTAGATGGATTCACCCTGGATAAATACGAAGTGATGATTTTGGAAGGTCGAACTCGAATGTTGAATTTTGGATTAAAGACAGAATTCTTGGCAGTGTGGAGGAACAGAGGGATTTAGATGTGCAAGTACATAGTTCTCTCAAAGTCGGCATCAAAGTGAATAGGGTTGTTTATAAAGCACATGGTGTTTTGGCTTTCATTAAAAGGGGAATAAAGTTTACGATCCACGCAGTTTTGCTACAGCTCTACAAGTCCCTGGTGAGACCACACATGGACTATTGTGTCCAGCTCTGTTCAGCCTACTATAGGAAAGAAAGATACAGACTTTGGAGAGATTGCAAAGAAGGTTTGCCAGCATGCTGCCTGGACAGGATGACTTGTCTTATGAAGAGAGGGTGAATAACCTCGGACTTTTCTCCCTGGAGAGAAGGAGGAAGAGAGGAGACCTGATCGAGGGAGACAAGATAATGAGAGGAATAGATCATCAATAGTCAGATACCTTTCCCCGGGGCAGGATTGACTGGTACAAGGATTCATTGTTTAAGATATTTGGAGAAAGGTATAGAGGAGACGATAGAGGGAGGTTCTTTACGCAGAGAGTTGTGAATGCATTGCCTAGGGCGGTCGTGGATGCAGAATCAAAAAGGACATTTCAGCGACTGCTGGACATGCGCGTGGATATCAGTGAGTTGAGGGTGCATAGGTTAAATTATTACATTTTGCATTAGGATTAAATCTCGGCACAGCATCGTGGGCCTAAGGGCCTGTTCTGTGCTGTACGTTTCTATGGTATACATTCTCCATGTTCGACGATTGACCTCCCAAAATCGGACAATCACAGAGCCATAAACTATGTATCATCAGAAATAAAGCACGGTCCACATTACTGCCACTTCCCGACACGGAGCCCGTAGCTGTGAATGTAGTTTTACTTCAAGTGCCTGTCCAAGTGCTTTTTTAACGATTCTGAGGTTACCGTGGCAATGCTTCTCTCAGGACATCTATTCCACCCTTTGTTGGAAAAACAACCATCAAAACCTGTCTAAAACAGAAAACGCTTAACTTCTAATGTGTGCTTCCTTTTTTTATCTAACCACGAAAAAAAGCAGCTCGGATATATCCAGTCTGTCTATGCCCCTTGTAATCTTATCTTTCTGAAGCACGTACCCCTCAGGCTACTCTGCTCTAAAGCCAACAATCCGAGCTTCTCCAGCCTCTCTTCATGGTTGATATGCTGCATCTCAGGGAAGATGCCTGTTCATCCCTTCTGCATCCCGTCCCATGCATTTTCATTCTTCTTGTGGTATGGCGCCCAAAACAGCACACAGCATTCAACCTGTGGGTAAATAAAATTCTGTTTAGCTCTTACTTTCTGTGCTTAAATGAATAAAGACTATATCCACAGTCCTGTGAGCCTTCTCAGGTGAATTATTATCCTGTTCAGTCACAATCAGGGATCTGTGGTAAAGCATACTCTGGGCTTTCAATGGTGCCGCCCATCTTTGAGGATTCTCCTGTCTGGTTCCGATTCCCAAAGTGCATCTCCTCATATTCATAGGGTTACATTCCATTGACTTGCCCACCTGACCTATCTATCCATATCTTTCAGTAACAGAAGACAGTCCTCTTCACTGCCAACCACATCGGATTTTTTTATATTCAGCTCAAACTTACATGTCTCACTCAACCCATCCGCGTTCCACCCTCCAATTTATATCATTGATGATTACTGTGAATAATAAGCGACACAACACTTATCCCTGTCTCCTGATACTAAGAAGATTTTGTATGTAACTTGTCTTGAAACTCTGTGGGGCTTTATCAAAGGCATTGCTGAGAACACGTATAAACGAACACCTCCAAAAAATACAATAACATTTATTAGGCATGACGTCCTTCGAATGACGTCATGCTGATTATTCCTGATTCTGCATTGCCAATCCAAATGGAGAACATTGTTCTCCTTTTCTGGTTTCTCCAGTAGTTTCCCTAACACTGATCTGATATTCATTGGTCTATACTTCCCTGTTGTATCTCCACCACCCTTCATCTAAAGGGTGTTCTCGATTCCTCTGGCACATGCCCTGTGACCAGATTCTACTTAAGCGTTTGAGCATAGAACATTGACCATTGAACAGTAGAGCACAGTACAGGAATTTCAGCCCTCCATTTTTTGATGACCTTATATCTTTCTCTCAGATTAAACGGAGCAAGCCACCCTTCATTTTACTATCTTCCATGTACCTATCCAGTACTCGTTTAAAGTTTTCTCATGTATCTGACTCTACTAATACTGTGGTCAGTGCATTCCGCGAGCACAAAACTCACTGTGCAGGAAACTACATCAGGCATCTCCCCAAAACCTTCCTCCAAAAACAAGAAAATTATGTCCCAATATCATAGCCATTTACACCACGGGCAAAAGTCTCTGGCTATTCACTCCATCTCTGCCTGTGCTGTACCTCTATCAAATCACCTCACATCCTTCTAATTTTTCCTTGAGTAAAGACCTAGCTCACTGAACATATCCAGGCAGCATCCTGGTAAGTGTCATGGCCTTTCCTTTCTTGTATCCCACAGCAGCATGGGATAAAACTCACCAAGTACTGGGGATTTGTTTAGTTTTATACTCGGCAAAACCAATCATTCCTGCTCGCATTTTACATAAATGTGTTTAAGAGCTTCACAGTCAATCTTCTCGAATTCTTGACATACATAATCCTTCTCCATAACAAACCAGGTGTGAAGCTTTCATGTAACAATGTAACAATGTTTACGAGCTTCACACATAGATTGCCTGCTTGGTTTCTATTGGACAGTAATTGTTCCCTGGTAATATTTTCCTAGTTGCTGCAATTGTGAATAATCCTGGGATTCCGCCGAACTTCGCCTGCTTGCACTTTTTCATGTTCCGGAGTTAGTGAGTCCCCACTGGTGTGAATTTTCAATGTTTCACTGCGATCACCTCTCATTCGTTGATACTCCAGTGAACACAGACGGAAAATCATCGGACAATCTTCGAATCTGCAGCATTAAACTGGAGAATGCCCATTCAGTATATGTGATCAGTAGATACTTGCTTATATCAGAAAATCATAACTGCACACAATGCTACAGCTTCCCTCTCACCAACACTCTGTGAAACTGGCGCAGGATCTTTTTACTTCTCGTGGAAACAAAGTACTGCAGATACTGGAATCTGTACTGAAAAGAAAACAATTGCCGGAGAGCTCATCAGGGCAGGCAGCATAATTGGAGAGACAGCAAGCTAATGTTCAGTCGAGATGACTCTTCATTATCTATCTCGTGATACCCAGTAAATGAAGAAAATCTGAATTTTACAATCTCTGTTTGCATAGGTTCCTCTCAATATCATTTGCTTTACATTTTTTCTAAGAACTCATTGTGTGAACTCCCTAAAAATGTCCCCCGAGCATTCAACTATACCACATCCACAAGTTCTTATTTGTTGATGTCTACAAGAGATATCTTCAAACAAGAAGAATGTAAACTTTGACTTCCCTTTCATTAACAGTCAATCATTGCCTTGAAGTTTGCATTCATTTTCTCGGTGAAAGTGAGGACTGCAGATGCTTGAGAGTCAGAGCCGAGAAGTCTGACATTGGAACAGCACAGCTGGCCAGGCAGGAACGGAGGAGGAGGCGAGTCGAAGTTTCGGGCAGAGGGCCTTCATCAGGAATATGGGATGGAATCAGAACGAGGCTGACAGGCCATCTTTACCTGCCACCGCGTCCATCTTCTGTCCCACCTGCCTTCTCCACCAGTCACTGTCACTTCCCATTGTATCTACCCATCACCTTCCTAGCTACCTTAGCCCAGCTTCATCCCCACACCCTATTTTTCACAGCCTCTGGACATCGCACCGCCCACATTCCAGATGAAGTAATTATGGCCGAAACGTCGTCCCTCCTGCTACTTGGATGCTGCATGACCTCCCTTACTTTTCCAGTGCCTCACAGTTCTACGAGCATTGAGTGTCCAATATCGCATTTTTAAGTAATAGATCCCAACACATTCCGTCATGTCGATGACAAGATAACTAGTCTGTAGTTCTCGACTCAACCTTTCCTCCCCTTTTAAATCTATTAGAATGCGATTATACCCTTACGGTTTTAATTTGGAAGAATGCATGATCTTCCAGGCATTCAATAAGTCGATTTCTGCTTGCACTGATATTCCGGTATCAAGTATATTTTGTCCATCAGACTTATCAATACTCAATAAAGTTTTGTTTCCAATTGCTACCTCGTCACTGGCATAAATGATTGAGTTTTAGTTACACAGGTTCCTAGGTCATACGTTATTCATGGGAGATTTTCTAAATCTTCCTCCATGAATAAAATACAAATAACTGTTTACTTTTTCTGTCATTTTTTTGTTCATTTAAAAACAATACCCTGTCCGCACATTCACTGTTCCACATATGATCTTGCTTTTATTTTCCTTTCAAGAATTGTTAGAAGCTTTAAGCCAGTCTTTATGCTTCTTGTTATTCTGCATCATTGTTTTCTTTTCTTTGATTTCCTTCTCAGTTTATTGACCCTTCTTTGTTGTGTCCCGAATTCGCTGATTCAACAATACATGGAATTTTTCTGAGCCACTTCCTTTGATCTAATAAAATGTTAAGCTTTTACTGTTAACGATCTTTCCGTTGCCTTTCTCTTTTGCTATTTGCACCCTGAGGGGATGTACGCACACTTCATACTCTGGAGTGATTCTCTAAGTAACAGTCATTGCCTATCTTTTTGAAACCTATTTCATGTACATTTTCAGTTCATTTGAAGCTATGGCCTTCTTCATTCTTTCCTGGCTTCCGTGACTTAGGCATTTCCAATTGAAAAAAAAAACAATCAGTTTTGTGTTCAGACGTTGGGCCCTTGAAGACAGAAACAGGGGAATATATTACGTGGAAGAGAGAAGAATTGAATTGGTACTTCAAAACTGTGTTCACTGGAGAACACACAAGCAATTTCCCTGAGGTAACAGTGGCTGAAGGACCTGAAGTTAAGGGAATTTATATTTGCCAGGAATTGGTGTTGGAGAGACTGTTAGGTCTGAAGGTTGATACGTCCTCGGGACCTGATGGTCTATATCCCAGGGTACTGAAGGACGTGGCGCGAGAAATCGCGGATGCGTTGATGATTATTTTCCAGAGTTCGATAGATTCGGGATCAGTTCTTGCGGATTGGAGGGTGGCTCATGTCGTACCACTTTTTAAGAAAGGCGGGAGAGAGCAAAAACGAAATTATAGACCAGTTAGTCTGACCTCAGTGGTGGGAAAGATGCTGGAGTCTATTATAAAGGATGAAATTACGACACATCTGGATAGTAGCAACAGGATAGGTCAGAGTCAGCATGGATTTATGAAGGGGAAATCATGCTTGATTAATCTTCTGGAATTTTTTGAGGATGTAACTCTGAAGATGGTCGAGGGAGATCCAGAAGATGTAGTGTACCTGGACTTTCAAAAAGCTTTTGATAAAGTCCTACGAAGTAGGTTAGTGAGCAAAATTAGGGCGCATGGTATTGGGGCAAATTACTAACTTGGATTGAAAGTTGATTGGCTGACAGGAAACAAACAGATAAACGGTTCCATTTCGGATTGGCAGGCAGTGACCAGTGAGGTACCGCAGGGATCAGTGCTGGGACCGCAGCTTTTTGCGATATATATTAATGATATAGAAGATGGTATTAGTAATATCATTAGCAGATTTGTTGATGATACTAAGCTGGGTGGCAGGGTGAAATGTGAGGAGGATGTTAGGAAATTACAGGGTGACCTGGACAGTTTAGGTGAGTATTCAGATGCAGTTTAGTGTGAATGGTTATCCACTTTGGTGGCAAGAACAGGAAGGCAGATTATTACAGTACGAAGAGATCTGGGTGATCTTGTACACCAGTCAATGAAGGTGAGCATGCAGGTACAGCAGGTAATGAAGAAGGCGAATAGAATGCTGGCCTTCATAACAAGATGAATTGAATATAGAAGCAAAGAGGTGAGTCAGCAGCTGTATAGGCCCTGGTAACACCACACCTGGAGTATTGTGTGCAGTTCTGGTCTCCAAAATTGAGGAAAGACATTCTGGCTATTGAGGGAGTGCAGCCTAGGTTCACAAGGTCAATTCCTGGAATGGCGAGACTACCTTGCGCTGAAAGACTGGAGCGACTGGGCTTGCATACCATTGAGTTGAGAAGACTGAGAGGGGATCTGATTGAGACATATAAGATTATTGAATGATTGGACACTCTGGAGGCAGGAAACATGTTTCTGTTGAAGGGTGAGTGCCGAACCAGAGGACACAGCTTAAAACTAAGGGGTAGACTAGTTAGGGTAGAGATGAGGAGAAACTTCTTCACCCAGAGAGTGGTAGTTGTGTGGAATGCTCTGCCCGAGAGGGCAGTGGAGGCCTAGTCTCTGGATTCATTTAAGAAAGAGTTGGACAGAGCTCTCAAGGATAGTGGAATCAAGGGTTATGGAGATAAAGCAGGAACAGGATACTGATTAAGGATGATCAGCTATGATCATATTGAATGGTGGTGCAGGGTCGAAGGGCAGAATGGCCTACTCCTGCAACTATTGTCTATTGTCTATTGTTATGCCAAATTCACTATTCCCAATATCTCCTTTACAGCAAGGTTTCATTTCGCTCTTTTGATCATACAATACCAATTCCAAAACAGCCTGATCTGAAACTTGGTGTTCAACATCATGTTAAAGGAAACCATTTCACCCATGCTCATGATATCTATTTCTCCGTGCATTAGCATTCCCTTGGTTTAATGCAGGTTTGACGCAGATTGAATTGCTTCGTGATTTCTGCAGTGCCCAGAATCTGTTAGATCTAATTTCCTATTTTATAACATGCCCAACATTCACATTACAGTTTTTGCTTTACTACGTAACTTTGCTCCATGTTTGCGTCTTCATGCTGATCCTAATCTCCACCTTCGCAGATTCAGTGGAATCTGAGTGACGTGGGCTCTGGGAGATTAATAGTAGATTCATGCAAGGTGTTTGACAAGGTTGATCTCAGCATTGATATCATGTTGCAACATCTCATCTCTTCTTCTTAAGTGTCATTGTGACATTTTTTACCTGATCGCCTGTTATTCTGGTGGAGTGGGGGAGGACAATGATCTTTCAACAACAGTGTCTGTTCCCCCAAACAGCTGAGATTACTGTAAACTATGAGAACCTTTCAGCAGGCTGGCAAAGTGTTACTGCTATTGTACATGATCGTAATGAGTCACTATTGGAGCAGTGTGTACAGATTTAACAGCCTCACTCATGACAGGGCATTAGAATTATCTCAGAGGTTATTCTGAAAGTACTATCTTCATCATAGAATCACTACAGTTTGGGAGGAGGCTATTTGACCAATCTACTTCACACTAATCCTCCACAGCACACTCACACCATACACAATCTCTGTCATTCTGCATTTTGCATAGTTAATGTACCCAGTCTGCACGTCCCCGATGTTTTAGATAATTGATCTTGGCCAATCCACATAGACTGGTCATCTTGGGACTGTGGGAGAAAACTGGAAAACCATGCAGACAAGACCGGAATATGCAAACTCCACACAGACAGTGATGCCTGACTGGAATTGAACTCAGGTCTCTGACATTGCGAGGCATCAGAGCTAACCACCACGCTACCCTGTGTGGTCGAAGGAACTCTCGTGCACATCGAAGCATTAGAAAGCCTTGTTTCTGCCCAGTATCGGAAATGGAACTTTCCTATATGAAGTGAATGTGCTGTCACGCATCATATATCGATTTACACGAAACAGGTTTTTTTTGCGTTCAACCTGAACAGAACTCACCAGTAACAAGATGCAACCTAACACCTTAACAGGTATAAGTGGTAGCAATACGATACAAACCCACACTTACTTTGATACCAAAGCCTAAATCCAGCACCTTAGTCAACTCAGCCACACGACCAAATTGAACTGAATCCATGAGTGAAATTTGCTACCAGCTCCTGAGGGTTTTGCTGCATCTCTCGCAGCACAAGAAAGTGATAAATCCAGTGAGCCATCAATTGAACTTAACACAAAATTCTCTGTCAAGCCCAGGTAACAGGAATGGGAACACTGTTTCCTTTAAACACGGGAATCACGTTCAGTCAATGTCTGTCTCCTTCTAAATCACCAAGTGGAATCAACATCCTAATGGAACAGCAAGATGGGGTTGAGAGAAGTTTAAGCAAGAACTGGTTCATGTGAGGTGTCGGCATCTCTAAGATTTAAACCCCGGATATCTTTGTTTAACGAGATGGCACGTTAAACAACTAAGGCACACGTCATATTAACGGATGAGAGAGAGAGATGGGCAGGTTGATGCAACACCTATTAAAATTTACAAGGATAACAAGATTTGTTTTAAAGCTCACCAATAGAAAGCAATTACACGGCAAATTGAGGAGTCCAATTCAGATATCGGGCCTGGAACATTAGAACAGCAAGAGAAACGTCTTCAAACCTGTTGTAGCAGATAAGGAGGATTCTATTCAATTCCTGTATCCTCATATACTGTTTCAGATAGAAGACAATTAGTCCATCGATACAACACCATAGGACCCATGATAGACCATGCAGCACCTGTATCGTGTTACACAACAGAAGAATGAGACTATTCAGCCTTCTCAATGATGAAAAACTATAATTGGAAGAAGCCACAAAGTGAGGGGAATTTGTCAGTTTAGAGCAAGGCTATTTCGCCCATTGAGTGTGTTGCACAAGAACAGCAGAAAGACGTGAAGCTTGTTGAGTTTTTTTTCACGTAAACATAAGGAGGTAATTCAATCGCATTTCTGTTGAATTGGACCAGGAGCAAAACAGTCACTTTCTGAAACTCATTTCAGCGATGTAGGAGGAGACTGTTCAGGATCTCGAGCCTGTTCTCGACCTTTTTGAGAAGTCACTTGAGCCTCTTGAAACGTTGCACCACAGCAGGACGATTCTGTTAATCCCCAAACGTCTCCACAACAACACGAGGAGAACATTCAGATCTTGAGCGGCTTGGTCTGGAAAAGGAGCAGGACATTCAGAGCATCGAGACTATAATTTTCGAAACACCCGGAGTATATTCAACAAACGAAGTAAACCAGGACAAAAATGAATCCATTCAGCCAGTCATGCCTGTACCCAGCAATCGGAGCAGACCTTTGAGCGTTTTGCGTCTGTTACACAGGAAATGAATTGGGAACGTAAAGGTTATAGAAATATAAGCACTTAGAATAACCAGCCCCACAAGGGGATATAAAGTAGAGAACAATCTATTGGAATTGAAGCTGTTGAAACCTGTTATTAAAAGATTAATAATAGGGGATTTTCAAAGTCCAAGTAATGTCCATTACAGTCAATATGATTTTAAGAAGGATAAGTCGAGTATGAATTGTTTGCCAAGATTATATATAAATGTGTCAAACAAAATGGAGAAAAGGCATCTTATAGATATATTGTAATTGGACATCCAGATGGCATTGGCATAAGGTGCCCCACGAATTATGGCCATGCAATACAAGCACCTGCCGGCTTAAACAAAAATTGGTTGGACAGATGATTGGCTAACCAATGAACGCCGTGCTATGGAGGTAACAGTGATGGATTGGCTTGGACAAGGTCAAAAAAATCACACTACACTAGGTTATAGTCCAAAGGGATTTTTTTTAAAAACACGGCCTTTCGAGCGCTGCAGCTTCGTCAGGTGTTAGTGAAAATGAAGACCAGAGAGAGATAATTTATGAGGAAAAGATCAAAAGGTCATGCAACTTATGCACATAGATTCAATACATGTAAGATGGCTCTAACATCTTTAGTCAGTGAGAATGGAGGTGAAGGGCTTCATACAGCAGTATTCAAATTTCAGACTTTATGTCAAATCACTGCCTGGAGATAACTTAAGGCATTATCGATGTAAAGGAGGGGACCCTTCTGGTCAGGTAATGTATTTTAGGCGTGTGGAGGTTTTGAGTCTGTCTGTGTTTTCAACTGGTGCCAGACCCGTTTTATTTCCAAGTAGGACTTCATAAAATGTCACGTTATCTGATGTCCATATATTTTATGGTCTTAAACAAAATATAATCTATCTGCAAATAAAAATCTGCAAATATATATTCACACCAAATATTTGAATATATGGGCTTGTGTGCGTGTCTGAGAGAGTATAAGTGTGAGCTTGTGAAAGAGGGAGAGTGAGAGTGTGTCTATTTAAGACACAGACAGATACAGCAGAGCACTCTCCCCACACGCTCTCACTCCATTGTTTCAGAACTTCGCCCCTCAGCGCCTCTGCTTCACTTGTTCATATTGCCAATCCAGATGGTGTAAGTACAGTCCACACGCACCGTCCAGAATTGAGTTACAAAATGCTCAGTTCCCCGTGATCGTCTGAGGCAAATTATAGCACAACCTCGAACAAACCATCCCCAGCACCTCCATTCACGTTTCAATAGCAAAAATCAGCCAGAAGCCCCTCAGCTTCAAGTTAGATGCCTTGTCCTGTACAATAATACTTGGGGTCATCCCCGTTACTGACTGCACGATCAGCTGGGAGGGACCAACAAAGGCGTTCAGAGGACTGGCACAGAACAAGTTTCAAAGATGTGACTCAGATCCCATGACCAGGGAAAAATACAGAGGGACAGGGAGACTCACGAAAAGATAGAAACAAACAATTCATTAACTGAGAACATGTTGTGGAAATACAGCGGAAAGAAAGGCAGAAGTGTTATGCTTTGGACGGTTAAATTCAAAAGAATGAGAACATTGAAAAAAGGCTTTGCCAGGTCAACGGATATGGCACGTCACATCACATTCTGAAACTGCCTCACAGAACCAGCCCGGGCAGTAGAAACTGAGACAAGGTAACAGAAAAGCACAGACAGCTGTGCAGACAGTGCTCGTGCATTGGTCAGTAAACCAAGCTTGTGTCCAACATTGGAAGTATTTCAAACCTGTGTCAGTATATTGCTGTGATCCGTGAACTAGATATCTGCTGAACAAGTGAAGATTTGCAGTAATTGGGGTTCCCGCAAATTTATTTCTGTATCTTTACGTACCAGCTCAAGGAAAGGTTCTTTCTGTGTGCTTGCATCTGTATCTGAGGCGGTGGTAGATGTGAAAGCCATTGTGGGACAAAGTACACCCATGGAGGAAATCCATTTTAATATGAGTAACTGGAAGGGGTGATGTCATGTTTGTTAATATTAAAATAATGGCATTACGAATCCCAATAGCAATATAAATCACTGCGCACAAGCTGGATCAAATTTCGGTGCGATTTCAGATACGAGCCATGGAGTGTCAACCCAGATTTGCTTCTACAGGTTTGATGCTGGAATTGTCAGCAGCAGATTATTGACATCAGTAAGACTGTATTTCATAGGTCAATGTCCCAGATAGGCTGAGCCAGTGAAATATATTCTAGAGTTGTTATGAATGACAATTAGAATGGTGAGTTATGGTAGCAGGAATCAGTTCATGGTCAAAGCGATCACCACAGCTGCACATTGTCTCTTTCAGGCTCAGATATTGGCTCGAAATTGGAGTGAGATTAAGAAAATGATATTTGTAATCAGAACAGGAGAGACTAATCTCCACACTCACAATATTCAAATAACAGGAGCAGTGATACAATGAATCGTGGTTCACAGCTGAAACTGAAAGATCAACATAGAGTCACACAAGGGACTCTGCCAGAAGGAAAGAGAGAGAGCATTAACAATTTGACTGATGTAGATAGTTTGTGGAGTGAATATCTGGATTCAGATTCTCAACTGGTAGAATAGCAGCAGCAAGGAGAGTCGAGTAAATGAAAATAACAGTATTGTGTTCACAAACGGTGTATGTAATTAATAACTGAAAAGTAAGACTTACCAGGGACACCAACGATAGCCAGGATTGGATAATAAATATATTGAATAATGTAAAGTACATACGTAATTCGCCCTGACAATGACAAATAATCGTAATATGTAGAGAGAGCCCAAATATTCCACGATAAATCCCTGTCCACTGTTGCAATATTCCGGTATAATGTACTCAGATTCTGATCCATTGTTGGAACACTCCGGTGTAATGCTATAAGATTCTGATCTGTCCTTCCCCTCTCCCTGGAGCTGCTGATTCCTGCTCGTGCTTTAGTGGCTCTTACTCATTTTTTGGTATAACACTGTGAATGGAGAGAAGTTTTCATTAAAAGATGTAAACCCTCCACTTGGATAATTTGAATCCATGGAGGCTCTCATTAATCACAGTCACTGTACAAACAGTTTCAGTTAACCCCTTCCTTTCATCACTTTTCATGCCCTAATAAAAGGTAACATTTACTGAGAGGATATGGATGGAATGAATGAGAGTTTTTGAAGGATGGACCATAAATCTTTCAATGTTTTTAATCCTTCGTGCTTGTATTGGGGAATAGTGCCGTGCGACTGCAGAGTGGTGCATTTTCCACCCTGTTTATACGAGACCAGCGGCAGAACGTGACTGATTGGAAAATTAACAGAGATCATAAATCACGGTAGCAATATTTATGGCCTATGGACATCATGTAATTCTGCACCTATTGTGAAGTACCCTGATTCCAAATCATATCGTAACATTTAGATTTCATTTAGATCATTGGTTTGGGCTTCTCCGGAACAGGGGGTAATAGTCTATCACCGTCTTTCTAAAAGAAAGTGACAGGGGGAGACCATTCAGCCTTTCGTGCATGTTGCAGGAAGTCTTGAGCTTGTTATGCAGCAGCTGTTGGCTCTAAAAGAGATATGCAGAAGAATTGTCCTGATATAAATATTCAAGTTCTAAATTTGTTAAGGCCAATAATGCACATTTTAGCGAAGCACTTCGAAAGTACTTTGGAGAGATTACACGCTGAATAATGGGATATCTTCAGAAACGAAATTACAAAGACTAGCAGCAGTATATTACTGTTCAAGAGGAGGGCAATGTTGGCAGTTGTGAAGTATTTTGGATGACTAGAAGCAGAGTCTGGTCAAGAAACAGAAAAATGCATATGATGGGTTTGGAGAGCAGTGATCACTTGAATCCATTGCGGAGTATAATGACAGCAGGTTCATACGCAAGATGGAAATCAAGTGGGCAAATGTGAACCAGAGAAAGCTTCAGTCAATAGGGTCAGGGAGAATCCAAAGGGATTCTATAAATGCAGTAAGGGCAAGGGAGTAATTGGGGAGAGAACAAAAAATCCACCTATCTGTAGAACCACAGATGTTTGATGAGATACTATATGAATACTTCATGTAGTTGTGGAGAAGCTTATGGAATCTAGATAAATTGTGGAAATAAATAGTGATATTTTGGGAAGTATCTATAATCGAGAAGAGGAAGAGTTACAGTATTAAAATGCACAAAGGCGGATACAGCCCGGGAATCTCATCAGTTGTAACACCAAACCCCTTGGAATGCTAAGGATTTGATTGTTTGGGCATCTTAATGAGATATCTGCATCATGGATAGCCACAGACGCGGTGCCAGAAGATTGGAGGTTGGCTAATGTCGTACCATTATTTCGGAAAGGTGATAAGGAAATGCCAGGAAATAACACACCGGTGAACCTGACGTCAGTGTGGGCAAGCTCTTGGAGTATATTCTGAGGGACTGAATTACTTGTATTTGGAAAACAAAGGAGTGCTCGGGGTAGACATCAGGGCTTTGTGCGTGGGAAATAGTGTGTCTCAAAGTTCGTTGAAGTTTTTAAGGAAATGATGAAAAAGATTGATGAAGGCACAGCAAACGAAACGTCTGCAACACAAATTCCCAGCTCGGCGAACACAACCACAATACCACATAATTCGTACGATCCAAAAACATATTGCTTTCTGTCAGCTCTCCCATTCTTAAAACATGGGAGAGCTGACATGGAATTTTGCCGAATTCCATAATATTTAATATTGCCCACTAGCTTGTATTTATTGATTTTTTTCTGATAACCCAATGTGTTGAATCGATTGTTTCACCAAAATGTATCTGTCGGTCAATTTCTCATACATGATTCCAATTCCATAAATCTATCTTGGCTTTCAGTCCCAATAATTTCTCTAAAACCATTTATTTCCTAATTACATTCTTTTTTCTCTCACCAGACTGAGATTTAGTGCATTACTGCAATGTTTTTGTTTGCTTGGTTTCTGCCCAGGGAGTCCCAGGCAGGCGAGCTGGATTTGTTTCAGAAGGATCAGGCAGAATTAATCTTTCTGCTTTGGCTTGAGACAGTAACTTGCAACTTGATGTCATGTACTTGGATTTGACAAGGGAACACAAGGCGTGCCATTTAAAAACAGAATCGCCTGGACCCAGGTGAATGACGCAAACAACTAAGAGAAGTGCAAGGCAAACAATTGAGGGGCACACAGAAGGTAAAAGAATACTTCAATAATATCTTTAAGTGAGGGAATGGCTTCATTTCCTCTATCAGCCAAAATGCAGAATATAAGTGCATGAAGCTTCTGCTGCAAATGTGGAAATAATGAATTCACTCGCAATTTGTGGATTGAATGCAGTTCTGGTCACCTTGTCACATGGAAGGAAAGAATTGAACTGAAGAGAGAAGAGAGGAAATTCATTAGTCTGTGACAGTCAAAGTGCAGTTATGAGGAATGTTTGGAGCAGAGCACGCTGAGAGGAGATTTGATAATCAATGCTGATCAATATGGTGACCTCAGCAATGTTTTGTACAGCTACAGCATGACATCACAACTCCGACTCTCAACGTTTTCATTGTGACATCTCGGAAGGGGAAAGTGGGTACTGCAGATGCTTGAGATTAGAGTCAAGATTAGAGTGGTGCTGGAAAAGCACAGCAGGTCAGGAAGCATTCAAGGAGCAGGAAAATTGATGTTTTGGACAAAAAAACGCTTCATCTGGGATGGGGAGTCTGCTTTTGCTCTCTTCATCTTTGGTGAATATTATACCAGTAAGTTCTTGAGTTTGCAGGTTTCTTCAAATTTGTTCCATTTCGCAATAAAAAAATGTGTCATGCAAATACCGGATGCAAAGATTAGTTTGGAACATGTGAAGGGTTGTTTGCGAAAATTTCTGGATAACTGCTTCTGCTAAGAATCCTGGTATTAATGATCTCATACGTGTCCCGTTGATTTGTTTGTCTGTCTGATCGTTGAACATGAAGTGGGCAATAAGACACAGGACTACTACCTTGAAGATGCTATACTTTCTGATGGAGTTAGTCCTGTCTGTTACTTACATCCTTGGTACCGTCTCGTAGTGCAGTCAGTGTTTCTTTGGCCAGGCAGATGTTAATTGATTTTGCTACGTCAAAGGTAACCATGACTCCGTCTTCCCCTAGCTTGGTGCATGGGAGATGCTGCAAAATTGTTTGGTGGAGTGGATTCAGTAGCGTAAGGTTTCTAATAACTGTTTCAGTTTTTGGTGAAGCTTCTCTGGTCATCTGTATTTCGGTGTGCCAATGAGTGGCACTATGGGTCTGAAGTACCCCTCCCCCCCCACCTCCCCGATTTGTGGACCTTCGGTAATTCGTAAAAAAGGGATGTGTTGTATCTACCAGGTTTCATTCTTGAGCCGTCAGTCTTGTTCATTTCGCCTGCTTTGTGGAGATTCCGCAGTGAACTGTGATCCAGTTTTCATGCTGTGGAGTCAGATCCATTTCCACCTGTAGTAAGGTGTCAGTGTTTGCCTTTCCAATGTACTGTGTTCTTTAAGAATGACGGCCACGTGCCCTTTTTAATCGGTAGGATTACAATATCATTACATTTTCTCAGTCCTTCCAGGGCTTTCCTTTCATGGGTATTCGAGGCGTTTCCCTTGTTTTGTCCTGTTTAGTGCTGAAGCTGCTGTCTGTCTAATTGCATGCTCAGATTCTTCCATAAGTCCATTGTCTTTTAGATTGGATTCCAGTGCTAATCGAAGTTGTTTTTGTTCACAACCCTGGAGTTGTCGTTCATCCCTCTGACTAAAAACTGCATCACTCTCACAGGCAGGACACTAGCGGCCAGGATACACGAGCAGCAAATAGCCACCAAAGGACATGAACAACTATCACTACTATATGAACGGACATGCACAGAAGGACACCACTTCGACTGGGAGAATGAATTCATCCTAGTGCGGGCTCAACAAACATACTGGAATTCATGGTGATGGATGAGACTCCCAGCTTTTGTGAAGTCTATTCAGTTGGGCATTTCCTGCGTACCGACTGGAGACAGAGAAACAGAGAGAATAGGAAAATAGAGTGATTCATTGAGTGTTACACTTGGAGAATGGTGCTGAGGCCCATAGAGACCACGAAAATCCCAGTCTCCGCCTTGGCCTCTGATACCTCATCTCTCTGGAGCGGAAAATTCTGATCAATCCGGATATGGAGTAGCTGCAAAAGGTGAAGGCAGAGGAAATTGGACACACATGGAGAGGAATAACACATGAATATATATCGAGTGATAGCACCAGAGTTCAGAAAGGTATCAGGATCAAACAATTGTCACGAAGAACGTGGGTGGAATTGCATCAGTACTCAGGGGTGAGTGATCTATTAGTGGTCAGACGATGGCCGAGTGTTATTCACAAGTCTGTTCAGCAAGGGATATCCATTTGATAGATTAATATCTTTCAGGGTAGGAAATCTGTTATCAGCAGCTGTCTGACATGTACATAATCCAGAACAAAAGCAATGTGTTTGAGTCTCAGCTGATCTCTGAAATTGTCTAGCAAGCCACTCACTTCAAGGCCAGCTCGGGCAAGAAACACTGAACAGCGAGAAACATCTACATCGCACGCATCAAATAAACATAACCCTGTTGGGACTTGTGTCCTGGCCAATCCCATCCATATGTTTATGAAAAGGTACTTAAACAATCAGAGAAGACGCAGAGACATTGTTCAGGTGAAAGAACCTTTCGAAATTCAAAGAGGAAAAGGAAAGTATCGGAAAAGCATTGGAGATATGGCAAAAGACAAAGTGAAAGGAACAGGAATGGACAGAGTTTGAACTAAAACTGTACATCACCCAATAGGTTTGTTAGAGGAAATGCTGATGACATGTACATTATATATTTTTTTCGGAAAGAGACAAATTACCTGAAATAAGTTCGATGGACAGACGTGGTGGAAGAGTGAACAACCTGTAGAACATAAATATTCAATAATATACAACAGTCCCGAGGCGCAGGCTGAATGGGAATGCAGATTGTGTAATCCTGACAAAGGAATTACAAAAAAAACAATTGGTCTCAGATTATTCAGTGGAATCCGACTGCACTCCAGGTACAACTTGTCAAAAGCACCAGCAGGAGAATGGATTCTCGGCTGCTGAGCAACATTTAATTACTCATCACGGCATTAAACATGAATCATTAGAATTTGTAACAAATGCATTGTAATAGTTTTGGGAGACGTCAATCTTTCTACATTCTGGGACAGTCACACTCGCAAGAGCGTTATTCAAATTGGACTGTGGGGAATGCTTTTTGTCATATTTCTTTGAATACCAAATAGTGCAAGTCGTTATGAACATAGCTCTCTCAGATCGATGAGGAGATGAAAGTGAGGGAATGAGAGATATTCACACTGAGCGATCCTCAGCGAAATTGTAATATATTGGAAATCAAAGAGATTATGATTTTTTAAAATGACCAGTAGGCACAGCTGATAATCATATAAAAGTCAATTACTTGAGTTTGAGTGGAGAACTAACTAAGCTAAACAGTGTAAACAGACTGAAATGTGCTGCTGGAAGTGAACAGTGGAAAACATTCGAAGGAACTGTGTAACATATTCAACAGAAAGTAAAAGAAATTAGCAACACAACCTTCAAAGAACTGTGTCGTTGCATCCCTAGGTCTTTCTGTTTGGTAAACCTACCCAGACCACGAGCATTCATTCGAAAAGTCCCGCCATGGTTTATATTCGCAAAATGCAACGTCTTTAAAATCTCCACCTGCTGTACCTCAACAATGGATCAGCAGTATTGTTGATCCCGTTGTACTCGTAGATAAACCACTTCACTGTCCACGTTACCACCAATTTCAATGTCACTCGTAAAATTGCTATACATAACTCTTGTTCTGACATTCAAATTGTTTCTATAAACGATGCACAACAGTGGACCCAGCACCGAACCTCACTGCTCACTGTTTCGCATCGGCCTGCACCTTGACCTCAACCAACTATGAACACAGTTTGTCGTCGACTGTCAATCAAATATTGAATCCAGATGCTGAGCACTCCCTGGCCCTATGTGATCAAAACTTATTAATACGTCAGGGGCGGGCAATCAACAAACAAATAACTATAGTCTCTACAATTGCATAGCAATTGTTATGGGGAATATTGGGTGAACCAGCTCGGTCACATTCGACTTGAGAAAGAGTTAGTTCAGTGTTTCCGTGATAGCTGGCCAGTACAGTATGAAATGGAATCAATGAGGGAACAATCTGTCCGAGATCTGGTCCTACGTAATGAGGCAGATTAATTATTGATCTGTTTGTTTGAAATCCTTTTGGGAGGAGTGATCATACAATTTTTTTTCCATTTAGAGTACAAGTGGAGTGTGTGAAGACAAAATCAAATGTCAAGGCCCTGTGCTTAAAAACGGGAGACTACAATAGAATGAGCGAGGACTTGACTCAAATAGACTGAAAGCAAATATTTTAATGTGAATATGTTGACGAGCTGCGCAGGACATTCAGAGCATGTTTTTCAAGATGCTCAGCAAAAAAAAAAAACATATTCTAGCGAAAAGAAACGGCTGTAAGAAGAGCGGGTAATATGCAATGATTATCCGAGGAAGCAAGGGAGGCTAACAATTGAAAGAGAAGCGATAAAAAGTTTCCAAAAACAGCAGGGATTGAGAAGATTGGGAACACTTCAAAGATCAACAGAGAGCCGCCAAAAGCGCTACAAAGAATAGTAAGGTAGAACATGAGATAAACTACCACAGAAGAAAATGCAGTTCCAGTTCAGACAGCAAAATGTTCTATAAGTATTTACAACACAAAAGTGTGGCGAAAGTAAATGTTAGTTATTTAGATGATGATGAGGAACATTTAGTTAAGGAACACGATAAAACAGCTGAGGCATTTAGTTATGGAACATTATTAAACGACTGAGGCATTGAACAGGTATTTGTGATCAGTCTTCACAGTGGAGGACACTCAAAACATGCCAGTGATCGATAAAGAGATGAATGTAGGTAAGGAGAGCGCTGCTTGGAAAACTGCTGCTTCCAAACGAAATTGCTGAAATATAACCCGGTTTTGTGTGAATTTTAACTTTGTCCACACCAGACGAACACCGGCACCCTCACAATTTGACAGGAGTAACAGTCGAAACGATTATTACTTGAATGGTAAAATGTTGCAGCACTCTGCTGTGCAGAGGGACCTGGGTGCACTTGTGCGTGAGTCAGAGAACGTTGGTCCGAAGGTGAAACAACTAATTAGGAAGGCAATTAAATGTTGTCCTTCATTGGTTGAATGGATTGATTTTAAGAGCAAAGTGTTTTATTTTGCAACTGTGCAAGGTGCTGCCAAAGCCTGGATTACCGTGTGTTGTTTTGGTCTCTTTTCTTGAGGAAGGATGTATTGACACAGGAGCGGTGCACAGGAGGTTCACACGTTCGATTTCGAAGTTGACCGGATTGGCTTCTCATGAGATGCAAAGAGTATTTTGGGACTTTATTCATTGGAATTCAAACCAATCGGGGAGATCTCGGAAAAAAATGAAACTATAAAGGGAGAAGAGATGATAGACGTGGAATGGATATTTCCATTGGCAGGTGAAGCTAGAAGAAGAGGGCATAGGCAAAAGATTAGAAGGAGCAACATTCGGACTAAGTTGAGAAGGAACCTTTACACCAAAAACGCTTTTAATCTGTGGCATTCCTACTGCAGTGAAGCAGTTCACATTACTTCAGTAAACGTTTTAAAGCTAAGGTTGACATACTCTTGACAAGAAAGATTAATGAAAGAGTAAGATGTGCGCGCTGATAGTTTGTTCTGAGTCCAGGAATAGATAAGCAATGACCTTATTGAATGGTGGAGCAGGCTTGAAGTGCTAGAGGACCGACCTCTGCTTGTAGTTGTTATGTTCTTTTCTTCTGCCATGCAGAACTTTGCCAAAGGCCTTGTTAAAGTCCATATAGACAAGGTGTACTGCTTTACCTTGGTATACACTTCTCGACCTCCTCAAAAACCAGTCAGGTTTGTCAGAAACCACTTTACACGCAAAAACCCTTGCTTACTGTTGCTCATTATTCCTTGCCTTTCCAAATGCATGATGATCTATTTTCTCAGAACCTACTCCAACAACTGATGCACCACATTCATCAGTCTCATTGGTCTTTAGTGCCTGTCGATGATATAAATATATCTGCGAGCGGCTCTCAATTTCCTCCTGAGCATCTCATGAAGTGCTGTTATATGTCTGCTCATGTCCCCAGGTTGTGTAAACCTTTTAGCATTTCAAGACTTCTAGCACATCTTATTTTATAACGTGAACACTTTCCAAGATATCACAATTTATTCTCCGTGATTCCTGAGCTTCCTATCATTCTCAATAGGAGGTCCTACAGCAAGATATTTGTTTCAGATATGCCCCATCAACAGTGGATACACATGGACAACCTCATTGAACTTTAAGAGGCCCTAATCTCTCCCTCGCTAAGATTTATCCCTTATTCAAATTGTTCCAAACGTGTCTGGATCTTCAAACGTCCCCAAACCGAGAGTCCTCTCCCACATCTCTATCAATTCTGTCATTAATGGTCACTCCAAAATGTAAAATCCAAACAGGATTAAAAATATTTCCCTTTCCTAAAATCATGTGTATCCCATTGTTTCTAAGTGTGCAGTTATTATTTATTGTCATAGCCTATCTATTACAGTCTAGCTTTTCCCAACTTACTGTCAGGGGCTAGCACCGTTTGGTTTCACACAAGGAGATTTGAGAATTCTTGTTTAAGTGGCAGCTTACAGGTCAGCGGGTAATAGAACATGTAAACAAGATGATGTAATTTATTACAATGGGAATGGATTGCAAACATAGGCAGGACTTGCTAAAATTATACAAGTACCGAATCAAATGAAGCAGAGAATAATATGAACAGTACTAGTGTCTCAGGGAAAGAAATTCTGGCTTTGCAGGCAGGGCAGAGGATGATCGGTTGATCTTGGGGCTGGACCGATTTTCCAATCATAAGGGGTTGTGTCAGTTGAACTTGAACACACTGTAATTTAGAAGAATGAAAGAGAATTTCAATACACATCCAAGATTCTGAGTGCATTTGCCATGGTAGAAAGTGGGAGGTTAGAAAATAGAATAGTACATCACAGCAAATACCCTTCGGCACTCCATGGTTGTGTTGATCATGATGCTTGTATCAACTAATACCATCTGCCGCACGTGGCTCATATCTCTTTAATCTCTGCCTGTTCGTATTTCTGTCTGAACCCCACTTAAATAGTTTGCTAACTTTTCCTCTTCTACATTATCCTGGGCAGCTTCCACTCTCTGTGCAAAAAAAAACTTGTGTCGTTCATCTCATTTAAAATTGTCATTTTCACCTGAGACTAAGGCACCCTAGCATTTGATATTTCCACGTTGGAAAAGAGATTCCGACCATCCAGACTATTCACGCCTCTCCCAATGCCATATATCTGGAGCAGGTCGCCTTTGAGCTTCCATACTCTAGAAAAACAATCCAACTGTGTCCAACCTCTCCTTACAGTCAACACTTTTGCATACAGGCAAAACTTCGACTTCTCCTTGTCACATTGTCATCCAGGCAACATTCTGGTAAACCTCTTTTGCATCTTCTTCAAAGCCTCCGCATCCTTCCGATCGTGTGGCGATTAGAACGACACATACCATTCCAAACTGAGCCGATTGAAGCTTTATTCAGTTACAGCATGACATATAAACGCCTGCAATTAATGCTGCGAACGAGGGAGGCAAACATGCCGTACACCTTCCTTACCATCACATAATGCCGTGTTGTTATTTTCAGGAAGCTATGGAAATGCAACCAAGACCCATCTGTATAGCACAGTCGGTTGTTTGTAGTGTATTTGACTCTACCATTTGACTTCCAAAATGTTTCGCTTCATACTTGTCACGATGAAATGCAATTTTTTTTAATTTCTCCAACCAGTGTTCCAGCTGATCGACATACTGCTACAGTCTTTTAAATCCTACCTCATTATCCACAATACTCCCAGATAGCCCAATAACTAATTGTCTTTTCACATATCGTCAGTCAAATTATTAATCAGAGCACTGACGTTTTCCTCTTAATCACTGATATAAAGTACAAACAGAGATTGCAGCACTGATTCTTGCACAGCATCCCTGACCACAGACCTGGAAACAGAAATAAACCATCCGATACCTGTGACAACTGTGACAAAGAAAATTTTGTATCCAACTTATCAATCACCACGGATTCCATAGATTGTGATTTGATTTTGCAGACCACCTGCCATCGTCAAGTGGTTTAGTAATGTTAATGTAGAGAATCTCCACAGCCTTACGCTGAATAATTATTTTTGCCACATCGTTTTGTTTTACTTTGTGTGAGAATCTGTGACCAGAGACAATCAAATCTCAGCAACATCTTACTCACTCAATAAGGAGATGAGGATGAATTTAGCCTCTCTGTGGGTATTGAATCTGTGGATTGCGTAACTGCAGAGGGCTGTCAAGGCTATGTCATTAAGTATAATTCCGACAGTGATTATCAGATTTTGGTTAGTCCGGGAAAGAAGGGTTACCTTGAAAGCCGCGATGAGAATGCTGGGAGTGTTTCAGTGATAGTGTGTGTTTGAGGGTTAATTGGGATTATAGAGTTACAGAAGTCTGAAGGCGGTTGAGTTTCTTCCAGGGTTAAAGGCAGTTACCAGCTGTCAGAGAATGTCAGAGAATCGCGCAAGGATGGGTTTTACAGTTTGGAGCAAGTTGCAGACTTGGAGTGCCTAGATGAGATTTCAGAGGTAGGGACAGCTGTAGGCTGTGGATCGTTACAGTGGCCAAATTGAGCCGGGTGTGGAAACATTCAGGAGAGTCGAGAATGTGGTAGATTTAACAGCAGTTGTGGAGTCTGGAGAATATTACACGAATGGGAATTATGGCATGGAATGGAAAATATTACAGGGATATGGAGGATGGGGTGGACTGGAAAATGTTACAGGTTTAGGGAATATTGAATGCTCCTCAGATGGGATACATAGTCTATGTAGATTTCAGTAAGAACTTTGATAAGGTTCCATATGGCAGGCTGCTCCGGAAGAATAGATTATATAGAATTCAGAGGGAGCTGACAAATTGGATACAAACTTGCTTGTTGGTAGGAAACAGAGGGGAATAGTGGAAGGATGCTTGTTGGACCGGGTGCTTGTGAGTAGTGCGGTTCCGCAGGGAATGGTGCTGAGGCCATTACTGTTTTTTTTCTCAATGACTTCAATGACAACGTTCAAGCATGATGAGGAAGTTTGTAGATCACACTAAAAAGGGCAGTATCGTGGGCAGTGAGAAAGTTTATGAGAAATTATGACAGGTGGGGAATTAGGCTGAGTAATGGTAAATGTGGTTTAATATAGATACGTGTGAGGGCTTGTATTTTTTAAGATCAAGTAAAGGTACAATTTCCATGGTGAATGGCAGAGTCTTAAGAGTGCACTGGAAAAGACATACCTTCGCGTTCAGGTGCACGGTTCTCTGAAAGTGGAGTCACAGGTACACAGTACAAGGAAGGAGGCTTCAGGCACACTGTCCTTCATCAGTCAGGACATGAAGTACAGACGTTGGGAAGTTATGTTGCAGTTGTACAGGATGTCGGTGAGTCCGTAGTCCGATCATTGTGTTCAGTTTTGTTAACCTTGCTATGGAAGGATATTATTAAACGGGAAAATAATGCCATAGAAATTAAAAGGATCTACCTAGGACTCAATGCTCTCAGATATAGGAAGACGTTGGACAAGCTATAACATTTATCGTTAGAAAGTAGGAGACAGAGGGGTATCTTTTGGAAGTGTAGAGATCATGAGAGGCATGAAGAGTTTGAACACATTCAGTATTTTTTTCCCAGGGGAATTTTAGAACCCCCGAGACTCGAGTCTTCCTTCTGAACATCAAAGGCCTCTCGGAGATCACGACCAGGTTACTCTGGCCCAAGGCATCATGGCAGCCCGCAAAACTACCAGGACATTTAAACAGCTCTTGATGACTTTAAATGACTGCGTAACCACAAATTGTAGATTGAACGTCATGTACAAAATGCCTTGCAACGACTGCAACAAATATGACATTGGACAAGAGGGCATTAAACTAGCCACCAGGATATATGAGCATAAACTAGCCACCAAAAGTCATGATCAGCTATAACCGGCATCATGCACATAAACGATGAGGGACATCAGTTAGACGAGGACAACACTTCCAGCCTGTGACAGACTAAACAAACACACTCACGAGAACTTCTGGCATTCCAACCGGAACTCTATGATCAAAGGCATCCACATGGTCGAAGGGGCCAGCACAACAATCGAAAAATGAGACTGAAACGTTCACAAAATGGTTCAGACAGAAGTGCCGAAAGGATTATCTATTTTAGTCTCCTCCAGATGACAGTTTTCAAATAACTTGATTCAGTTCGTGTGGTATCTCTAAGCAGGCAGCGACTGGATAATGCAAAGGCTGTGGACCATAATAACATGACATTCAACCAGTTCCTGCTGGGTTACAGCACTGGCATCGACCTGACAATGTGGGAAACTATCGAGTGTGTCCTGTACATGCGCAGAAAAACATCACTCTCTGACTGCCCTGTTGGTCTCACACCTATCTTGAATATTATGATGAAAAAATGTCATCAGCAGTGGTGTCAAGCAGCTCTTTCTCAGCACCAACTTGTTCAGTGAAGCTCAGTTTGAGATCTGCCAGGGCACTCATCCCTTGGCCTTATTGAAAACTTGGTTTAAACATGGACAACAAGAAAACACACAGCTAAATTCTCAGGTGAGTCAAGAGTGGCTGCACTTAACGTTAACATAACTGCTCTTGATCAAGTGTGGAATCAAGAATTAATTGCTAAAGTGGAGCAAATGTGAATCAGAGAAACTTCTGTACTGGTTCAAGCTATACCTGGTACAAAGGAAGATGGTTGAAAGCAGCTATCTCAGCTCCACAACAGCGCTGAAGCGATTAACTGGGGGAAGTGTTTCTGGGTATGCCTGTAGTTCAGAAATGGAAAGGTAAGGCACCATAATCTGAAGAGATTATGTGGTTACGCTCTTGTTAGACAGAGACAATAAGTAGTACTTTAACTGGACAGTGAGTGTGCCACACAGAAAGGAGTGGCTGAGTGAAACAATACTGTGCAGGACAGTACAAACAGTCAGTGCAGGAATTGAACGAACACTGTTGGCATGAATCTACATTACAACTAGCCATCCAACTGATTGAGCTAACGACGTCCTCAAGCGACTCCTTAGGGAAGATGTTTTAATATTAATCTGTTCAGATATGTTGTTACACACCTCTGGAGTAGGTGGAAGTCGAAGCAAACTTCCAAGCTCCAGAGAGAGTGTCATTATCAATGAGTTCTTAGAGTGATATCTGTTCTCGATCTAACAATCTTCAGCTGCATAATGAAAAACTATCTCTCCACCGTAAACTCACAAGTGGGAGTGTTTTCCAATGATTGCATAATATTCTCCTTATCCTTACACACATGTCAGACAACTATCACCTCTAACAACACATTCAATGCTATCGCCACAACAGAATTCCGAAGGACGAATATACTGGATATTACTGTTAACTAGAACTGGATGGACCAAATAAATTCATTATCCGTTCCAGTGAGGGGCTTATATTGAACCATTTTGACACTCTGTGCCTCAGTTGTTGTCTGACATCCTGTGCTATTCTGGAACCACACTTGCCAACTGAAATAAAGTCATTGTCTTTAAGATATGTCAGAGGCTATGAATCCAGTAAAAAATACATTTCCTCAAGATTTCTGAAAGCCTATCCGCCATCATTTTGACACATATTAAAAATGCGTGTGATGAGATATACCCCATGTATCAATATGAGCGCAGCTTCACTCCTCATCGACTGACAGTTACTAGCAACAATGCCTGCCTTCTACATAGTTCTCTGCAGAAATTTACCGAAGCCTCTTATAAAGTAACATGAAAAACCACCATCAAGAAGGACATGCGCAGCAGATACATGGGAACACCAGAACGATCAATACCAAGACACCCACCATCCTGATTGGGACATGTATGGCTGTTACTCAGTGTCACTGTTTCAAGTTCCCTCCCTGAGGGTATTGTAAACGTACCTATAGCGCATGGTTTGTCGTGGTTTCTTGTGGCAGCTTACCACCAGCACATTAAGGGCAACATGGGAGGGTAATATATTTTGGCTCAATCCCATCCCATGAATAAATTAGAATGAAACATATTGTCCAATCAATGCCCAACGTTGGGCTCTGAGTTTTTGGTTTTGTGAGTGCACGCTGGTTGGGCACAGTCAGTACCTTGATTGCTGTGAACAGCTCAAAGGATTTGCTGTTTGAAACATATTGTCAGTCTTTCAAAAGCATGGCCTCCATTCCTAACATCAGGTACACACTGATATTGACACATCACATTCCTGCGCTATGAGAAGGACAGAAGCAATTGACAATGTACCCATATCTATCTGTAGAACGTTAGACAGTGATAAATTTGCCATGAACATGATTGTGTGTGAATGTTAGCTCACAATGTTATTACAAGGGAAAGTAATTGCGTCCTTCCACTTCATAATAATTTGCTTTTGGTTGTAGTAATGAGATGCATCATTCTAAAGCCCCTTACTGTGATTTGTGCACTGCATTCATCATATAGTTATCATAAAAGTGAACAGAACAAATAGGTGGGTTTGTGCTTATCGGACAATTGAAAAGTCAATATTACCTAACGATGTCGAACTGTCAATAAGGCGACTTTGCTGTTAATGGTTTGACCAATGCTGATAATACCGACACAGAAATTTCTATCTCGAGTCAACTTGGAAGTTGGTATGGGATCATGCTGGTCATCAATTCTGCTTACATACTGACATTGTGGAGCTGACATACACTGAACATGGTTGATGAGGGATTCAGTGCAAGACGCCATGTGCGTCAGGAGTCCATCATTTTTATAGCAATTTCTTTTCGGATCGCGTCCAAGGTGGAGACTAACAGAGTTTCAGTGGCATACGAGAATAGATAAACTTGCAAAACACGCTTGTGGTCAGATGTTTTTTTACAAATGTTGAATTGTGTTTGGACCAGCACCAAGCACTGTGCTCGTCAATTAGCCATGCAATTCCCTGTTGTTCAGATCTGTCGCTACTTGGTCTGTTGTGAGGGATTGTGCGAAAACTTGCCAGCTCTAGTTTGAAAGGACTCTGGATAGATTTTGGAGCTGGCCAGTGTTTTGGAGGTAGTGGTGAAGCCCAGTAACACTGCGTCTGAATTCAGTTTTTTAAAAAGATATTTTCAACAGCTTTGCTGACTGCAAAATGGTGTGTTCACTGATCTGAACAGGAATAAGCTGCTTACTGCAGTCACTGGATTGTTTAAAATTTATATGTGCTCTCTGGTAATTTAATTATTGCTCACTTCAATTGTGTTCAACTGAAAACAATGAATTTCGGTTCATTTTAAAACAAGTAAGAAATAAAGTGAAATTACATCTTCATGGCACAAAATGTAAAAGGAACCTGCCATATATTTCACACAGACTAATCAAGCAACAGGCAGACATTGTCTTTAAAGCTGGATTCAGGGAACAGGACTATATCCCAGTCAACATCACCATTTTCTTTTGTCGGTTCAGTCGCCCTGAAAGGACAAACCAGGCGGGGGGTGGGGGAGGAGGTAGGGGGGTGAGGGGGGTTGGTACGTAGCTTCTTAGTATATAATCAGCATTGCGTTCAGCATTTATGCTGAATCCTGTGGCTGCTAGGTTGCTCAAAGGCACGTTATGAGAAGCATACAGATGACAACATCATCACCGTTTCTCCTACTTCAGAGAGACACCTCTGAATTTAATATATCAGTAAGTGTTGCCATTGCATAGAACTTGTGGGGAGGAAGGGTCATTTTCACATTTTGTAACCCTGTATTATATTGTGTGGCAATCTGTGAGCTGAATAGGACAGACTTTAAACAGATAGAGCAACGAACGTGTAAGAGGCCATCAGGCAGCAGCAGAAACATGCGCGAAACAACTCATGCGGTCACGAACCTCACGGCCCGGCATACCTCCATCTCTGCAGTAAATATGAAGCCAGTGCTCCAGCCTGGTTCAGCGAAGAGTGCAGAAGGACATGCCAGAAGCAGCACCAGCCAGAGCTAGATATTTGAGAATAACCTGGAGCAGCCTTTATTGCCGTCAGCTACAAAAAGATGCCAACTTGCATGTTCAACAGCAGACGCAGCAAGTGAAGGACCGAGCTCAGTGGTCCCACAATGTATGGTTTAAATCTGCCTCTGTTGTCCTGCCTAATGTTGGTGTAAATGATAGTGGATAATGAAAGAGACCATTAGAGGAGGAGACTGCTCTCCAACAATGAAATAACAGCTATGGGGGAGCGCAGCATGTCAGAAGGGAAATTAAAGCTGTTGCGTTTATAACAACCATCAACCAGAAGGGCTGAGCAGGTGGTCCATTTCGGTTCCTTTAGGAGGAAACAGCATCACAGACCCCAGTGTTCAGACAACTCGCTTTACCCCACACAATGTCAAGATATGGCTGGAGACACTAGAAACTGTGGCTTACCTCCAGAGATTGCCACACCTCCAAAAAATCTGTTCCATTTGACCAAGAACATTAACATCTACCCACAACGTGATAAGTTGCACAGTATGCCATGTAAACAAAAAGCAGGGACTTGCATTGCTGTTGGTCACTGAACCATTGGTGCACGATCTACCATGTAAATATAAAGGAAGCAATCAGCAATAAAAATGTGATCATTCAGCAATAACCTGCTCAGTGTCATTCAGTTAGTGTGTCGTTTGGCTCACCGAGCTGCTGTCTCCATTGCAAGCTCAGTTTAAAGGAGTGGAATTACAAAAGGGCAGTGAGAGCAATTACTCTTCACATCGAGGCGCCATTTAAAAGTGTGTGACGATAGGGACCCGAATAAAATTATAGTTAACTGGAATCTGGGGAAAATACACTCCTGCTTGGAATAATCACCAGCGCTAAAATGCTTGTTGTGAGTGTCAGCAATTGGAACTTCAGGACAGCTCTGCAGCCATACCTCAGGATGGCGATTTTGCAAGACTTAGCCACTTCCAGTTGCTGCAATGACTCTCTGTTTATTATAAGTTCAGACGTGGAAATATTCACTGATTATACCATTCGTCAGATGCTGAACAGTCCATCCGCAATGAGACCTGGAAAATACCCACGTTTAGTCTCATAAATGGCAAATAATATTCATGCCACATGAATGCTAGAAAAATACAGCAAGAAGTAATCAAACCATCCTTCTTTGATTTGCAATAGCATTACCACCACAGAGTGCCCAACATAGTGCTTCTGTGCATAAAATTTGTTATCATTGACCAGACATGTTATGGATTAGCCATATAAATGACACTGCCATCAGGAACAGGTCAGAGGCCAGCAATTCTGCATTTTAATGGCTGATGCCCGAAAGCCTGCCCCAACGACTATGGATACGTCCCAGAATAACAATGGATAAAATCAGTCATCATGCTATCCATACCCTCCTCTACTGAGGCACAACAGCAGGTGTGAGTGCCGTGGCATTCCTTAGACAGCATTTTCCACACTCATGACCACTGCCATTTGGAAGGAAAGGGGCCTTATTTAAGGAATTGTGATCATAATTCATTTGATTTTGACGTAAGTATTTCAAATGGCAAAGCTAGACTAAGAATTGGCTTCTTAGCGTGAATGATGCTCATTCTATTAACTTGGGAAAAATGTCATTCAAGTGAATAGGAAACGAGAACAAGTAGATTAATCAGAATCAGAACATTGTCGAGAGTGTCATGCTGGCAAAGCACATCCAGTCAGGCAGAATCTGAGGAGCAGGAGAATCGACTTTTCGGGCATGAACTCTTCTTTGGAAATTGTGCCAGACTCGTGAACTGTCCTACCTGGCCAGATTCCTTCCCACCTATCTGCTCCAATCTCCTTTCTGATTTATCACGATCACCTCCGCATCCATCTACCGATCACACTCTCAGCTAACTCCCCTTAGCCCAATCCCCCTCCTCTTTATCTCTCCAAACCGTTGGCTCACAGCCTCATACTTGATGAATGCCTCAAATCCTAAAAGTCGATTTTCTTGGTCCTTGGATGCTGTCTGATCGCCTGTGCTTTTCCAGCACCACACTCTCGACTCTGATCTCCAGCATTTACCGCCCTCATTTTCTCCTAGAATCAGAGCAATATCAGTTAGAGAAAAGTGGCTTTCAGAAAGTGTTTTCCCAAAAATGATATTAATCTGGCTGCTAAATCCAGAGTTCCCTGGAAGTTAACAAGCATACTGTCAAAAAAAGGCTTCGGTAATGTTATTTAGACGAATCTCAGTACTACAGAGGAGAATGGAATGTCGAGGGGTGTGACCAAAAAAGAAATTGTGAAATGATAGAGCAAGATAGAGCAAGCAATACTCAGGAGACATGTTTTCAAAAAAGAAAATGAAAACAAATAAAGAAAGGAACGCAAAAGGCAAACAACAGAAAGAACCTGTAGCTGTGCAAGGTTTGTATATGATACTTAATTTGAATTTAAATGTAAAAGTATCTCAACAATGTGAGATAAAGTGGTGAATCTGGGATTATTGGTTGAGAAGACGACATTCAGCCCATCGAGCCCGCTCCGACATTCAATCAATACTGATGGATGTTTGACTGCACTTTCTCCATAACCCTTACTTCCTAGAGAGATTAAGAATTTATCAATCTGTGCCTTGAACATATTTCATAACCCGGCATCCAATGCGCTCCGTGACAATGAATTAACCAGGCCCACCACTCTGTGGTTGCCCAAATTCTAAATTGACCTCGACTACATCTAAGGCTGTGGCCACAAGTCCTAATATCCTCTCCTGACGGAAACTATTTTCCAGCGTCCGCCCATTGCAAGCTATGCAATATCTTGTACATTTCTACTGGATCTTCCCTCAACCTTCTAAGCTCCAATGGATACCATCCCAGGATCCTCAGCCGTTCATCTCATGTTCGGCTTACCTTCCAGAGATCATTCATGTGCATTTCCACTGGACACGCTCCAGTGCCCGTATGTCCTTCCTGAGGTATGGGGCCCAAAGCTCGACTCAGTATTTTAAACAGGGCCCAGCCAGATCTTTATAAAGTCTCAGTAGCACTTCATTACTTTTACATTCCAACCCTCTTGAAATAAATGACAATATTACATTTTCTTTTTAAATCACGGATTCAATCTGCAAGTCAACCTTAGAGAACCCTGTAGTAGCACTCCCAGATCGGTTTGTGCGTTAGCAATATGAATTTCTTCAACATTTATAAAATAGTACATGACCGTGTTCGCTTTTCCAAAGTGCAAGTCTTCACATTTGCTCACATTGAATTTCATGAGAAATTTCTTCGAACATTTTCGTAAACTGTCTAAATTTCCCTGCATTTAGTAACATGACATCCGATCATCGACACAGAGTGCTCAGAATGGCAAGGTTTGGGAAGCTTTGGTGACAAGAGGACTGGCGAGCTCATTCAAAAAACGAAAAGGAGGAACTTTTAAGTGCATGGAAACTGAAGACACTGACAGGCCTCGAAAACTGCATTAAAACACATAAAAATGTTAACACGGAGTTCAGAGAGTTAAGATACATCCTGGAATGTACCTGGGGTACGGAATTAAGGTAAACCCAAGCTGGTTTATCAGGAGTAAGGCAGTAGCCAAGGAAAGAGTATGTCCATGCCAGGACAAACGAGGGAATTAATGCGTGCAGGAAGTGGGTTAAGTCCTTAACGAATATTATGTATTCGTATTCATAAAGGAGAAGGACAGTATGGATGGTAAGTCGAGAAGGACATTATGGATGGTAAGTCGAGAGAAGGATGTGGTGATATTCCAGGGTACTTCAGTGTCGAAAAATTGGAGGATATACTGGTCGTTTTCTAAAGCATTTAGTGAGACAAGTCTGTTAGATATGATTGAATCAATCACAGTGTGTTGATGGAGGTGAGGGAAGAATATGTTGGGGCATTGTACACATTCTTTTTTATGATTCGGAGATGCCGGTGTTGGACTGGGGTGTACAAAGTTAAAAATCACACAACACCAGGTTATAGTCCAACAGGTTGAATTGGAAGCACACTAGCTTTCGGAGCGACGCTCCTTCATCAGGTGATTGTCTCAGGTGATAGTGAGGAATGATTGCGAGAGGACGCTGGAAACTTGGAAGAGAGAGAAAAAAAACACTTGCAATTTAGTATGGACAGTTGTGCGATGATTCATTTTACAAGGCCAATTGCAGGAGAGAAGTATCCAGTAGAAGAAAAAACTATTAGTCATATCGATATCGGAACGGTTGTCAGAGTACAGCTCCACAATTCCCTGAAAGTGACAACATGGGTAATCATTTTGGTTAAGAAGACTTGGGTACATCTGTGGGAGTATACAGTATAAATATTGGTGGATCATGTTGCAGAGTTATAAAAATTTACTGTTGCTATATTTGGAATGTTGTGTACAGTATTGGTTTTCCCAGCAGCAGAACGGAGGTGCTGGAGAGTAGGTAGAAAAACGTTTCCAGAATATCGCCTGGTTTGGAGGATATTACTCTGAAAGAGAAATTGTACCAAATGGGTTGTTTTCACGTGGACATCAATGGCTGAGGAGCTACCTGATAGTTATTTACAAAATTGTTAAAGGCATAGAGCGGAGGGGAGTTGGAGGCTATTTTCAGCTGGAGTACAAGTATCAATAGCTCGGGGACATATGTTTCAGAAAAAGGCGGGAAGTTTGACGGAGATGAGATAGGCTTTTTTTTTCTTTTCTGTACAGAATGTGGAAGTGCCTGAAATACACTGACAGAGGAGAAGAAAATAAATTAGTAACATTTTAGAGGAATCTTAACACAGAGATGAGTCGGTGGGGAATAGAATGGCATAGGATGTGTTGACGCAAGAGCGTTCTTTTTAAATTTAGAAAGGCAACATGTGCCAGTGCAGGTTTGTTAGGAAGGAGCGCCTATCCCCGTGTCATTATGTGCTTAGTATTACGACATAGGCAAACATTTCCTGCTTAATTTAAAACCAGTCACACAGAAAAAGTTTATCCCGTGCAGTCAGCTGTACATATTCGAGTGGGCAACAACTGTGTTGAGTAAACTTAACAACATAATTTCATAAAGTATAGCAGAGAATAATTAACTAACCACTATTTGCAATTTGTTTCTCAAACCTATCTTTTCCCTTCCCTTCTGTAATTCTAGTCCGATACAACTCCCAATTAAGATTTACAAAACAAAATCCAATATGTTTGTCCAATGTGTGCAGGAGGGTTTCCTGACAAAATATGTAGACAGGCCAACAGGAGGAGAGGCCACATTGGAATTGGTTCTGGGTAACGAACCAGACCAGGTGTTAGAATTGGAGGTAGGTGAGCACTTTGGGGACAGTGACCACAATTCAGTAACTTTTACTGTAGTGATGGAGAGGGATAAGTGTGCACACAGGGCAAGAGTTATAGCTGGGGGTAGGGAAATTATGATGTGGTGAGGCACGACTTATGATGCGTGGCTTGGAAAAGTAGGCTTCAAGGCATGGGCACAATTGATATGTGGAGCTTGTTCAAGGAGCAACTATTGAGTGTCTTTGATAAGTATGTAACTGTCAGGCAGGGAGGAAAAGGTCGTGCGAGGGAGCCGTGGTTTAACAAGGAATTGGAATCCCTTGTTAAATGGAAGACGGCGGCCTCTGTAAAGATGAGGCGTGAAGGTTCAATTGGGGCGATTGAGAGTTATAAGGTAGCCAGGAAGGACCTGAAGAGAGAGCTAAGAGCAGCAAGGAGGGGACATGAAAAATCCATATTTGGTAGGATTAGGGAAAACCCGAAGGCTTTCTATAGGTATGTCAGGAATAAAAGAATGACTAGGGTAGGAATAGGTCCAGATTCTGGATCAATGGTGCTGGAAGAGCACAGCAGTTCAGGCAGCATCGCTGAAGCTCCTCGATACTGCCTGAATTGCTGTGCTCTTCCAGCACCATTGATCCAGAATCTGGTATCCAGCACCTGTTGTCATTGTTTTTACCTAGGAATAGGTCCAGTCAAGGATAGTAGTGGGAAGTTGCATGTGGAGGCTGAAGAGTTTGGGGAGACACTGAATGAATACTTTTCGTCAATATTCACTCAGGAACAGGACACTGTTGCCGATGTGAATACTGAGTCACAATTTATTAGAATGCCGGCTTTTAGGTATGTAGGGAAGAGGTGTTGGAAATTCTGGAAAGGGTGAAAATAGATAAGTCCCCTGGGCCTGATGGCATTTATCCTAGGATTCTCTGGGAAGCAAGGGAGGAGATTGCAGAGCCATTGTCCTTGATTTTAATGACCTCGTTGTCTACAGGAATAGTGCCAGAAGACTGGAGGATAGCAAATGTGGTTCCCTTGTTCAAGAAGGGGAGTAGGGATAACCCTCGTAACTATAGGCCGGTGAGTCTCACTTCTGTTGTGGGCAAAGTCTTGGAGAGAATTGTAAGGAATAGGATTTATGAACATCTGGATAGGAATAATGTGATCAAGGATAGTCAGCATGGTTTTGTGAAGGGCAGGTCGTGCCTCAAAAACCTTATTGAATTCTTTGAGAAGGTGACTAAGGAGATAGACGAGGGTAAAGCGGTAGATGTGGTGTATATGGATTTTAGTAAGGCGTTTGATAAGATTCCCCATGGTAGGCTATTGCAGAAAATACGGAGGTATGGCATTGAGGGTGAATTGGAGGTTTGGATTAGGAATTTGCTGGCTGAAAGAAGACAGAGGGTAGTAGTTGATGGTAAAGGTTCATCTTGGAGTGCAGTTACTAGCTGTGTTTGCGGATGATACGCAGGTTTGCGGATGATACGCAAGTCGGTAGAGTTATTGACAGTGAGGAAGGATGTGTCAGGTTTCAACAGGATATAGATAAATTGCAGAGCTGGGCAGAAAGGTGGCAAATGGAGTTCAATGTAAGTAAGTGTGAGGTGATTCACTTTGGTAAGAGTAACAAAAAGACGGGGTACTGGGCTAATGGTCGGATACTTGGTAGTGTGGATGAGCAGAGGGATCTTGGTGTCCATTTACACAGATCTCTGAAAGTTGCCACCCAGGTAAATAGTGCGGTGAAGAAGGCATATGGCGTACTGGCTTTTATTGGTAGAGGAATTCAGTTCCGGAATCCTGAGGTCATGTTGCAGTTTTATAAGACTCTGGTGCGGCCGCATCTGGAGTATTGTGTGCAGTTTTGGTCGCCATACTATAGGAAGGATGTGGAGGCACTGGAACGGGTACAGAGGAAGTTTGCCAGGATGTTGCCTAGTATGGTAGGAGTATCGCATCAGGAAAGGCTGAGGCACTTGGGGCTGTTTTAATTGGAGAAAAGAAGGTTTAGGGGTGACTTGATAGAGGTGTACAAGGCGATTAGGGGTTCAGAGAAGGTTGACCATGAGAACCTTTTTCCACGTATGGAGTCAGCTATTACAAGGGGACATAGCTTTAAATTAATGGGTGGTAGGTATAGGACAGATGTTAGGTGTAGATTCTTTACTCAGCAAGTAGTGAGTTCATGGAATGCCCTGCCAGTAGCAGTTGTGGACTCTCCCTCTTTATGGGTATTTAAACGGACATTTGAGAGGCATATGGAGGATAGTGGGCTAGTGTAGGTTGTGTGGGTTTGGATCGGCGCAACATCGAGGGCCAAAGGACATGTACTGCGCTGTATTTTTCTATGTTCTATGTTCTATGTTCTAACACTTCTTATCACAAAAGTAGGCAACTTTAGGTGCTTGTCTTCGGATCTTCCTGTGCCTTCTTGTGTCCTTATCAGGAATTTCTGCGTCACAGGTTCCTGATCGAAAAGGTACTTTTAAGAAAGATAACATTTCAAGCAGTCTGTTATATGGCGGGACTTGGCTGTTCTCCTCCCAACTATTCAATTTTCCCTGGTCTTCTATCAGCAAAGCATCAGGTTATGCCATTAGCTTTTAAGATTGTCAATATATTTAATTCAAACAGGATTGGAGTTTGGTATTTTTCGGGATATAATCTGAACTATTTGTCCGAATTAGAACTTTTCTTTTTTTGGCTCCAGGCAACGTGCTGATCATTTTGGTTGGCCAATTGTAACTTACATTGTTGCCTTATTGAGAACAGTTGTCTGGAAGTTCCGCTGCTTTAACTCTCTGAAAGTACACCCACATCTTCATAACACCTCCCCCCTTCAAAAAAAGAACTATCACAATGAAAAGATTGCTACATTTTCTTTACCTACTTTTTAAACTCGTTATCCTAACATACAAATAACTTTAGTATTAGTTCACCTTAAGTCCTTCCCTAACACCTGTGTGTGTGTGTCATCTAAAATCTATCAGTTATATTTGTGATAACGCATCTGTGATTGCAGTCTTCCGATCTGGACATGTTTTTTTAATTAAACGTCTTTAACATAAGACTCCAACGAAATAGTCTCATATTCTCAACTTTAAACCATTCTAACAATATAAGCGGATTGTGATCCGCGTACAAATCGTCTCAGAAATATTGTTCATGAAATGCTCATTTAAATGTTGTCAGGTCAGTACCAAATTCAATAGTCCATTTTTGATGGTGGAACATTTCCACTGCAAGATGTTTGTCTTTTTTCGAAAAATAACCAGCTGGTAGTTCAATTCCATCTTCACCTTCCTGCAGGAGTACAGCTCCAACTCCAATATCAATTGCATCGATGGCGACTTTAATGTTTTTGAAACGTTTGGTGTGGCTAAAACTTGTTTGGTCGTGAATATCGATTTCAAATGGTTGAATGCCTTCTGGCATGGTTCTGTCCACCGAAACGTTGTGGTCTTCTTCAGAACATCTGTTAACGCTGCCAGTACACTGTTAAAGTTTGTAACAAACTTCCGACAGAATTCGCTGAGTCCTAAATATTCAAAGCACCTCTTTCTTTGAGGTTGGTCGTGGAAATGTATCGACAGCCATCGTTATGTGTTCTGAGAGAAGGAACTAATCCTTCCATGACGGATGTTATGTTCAAGATCATCACCTCCGTTTTCTTAAATTCCATTTTATTTGCTTTATCATCAATGAGCTCTGCCAACTGTACCAAGTGATCTTTCCAGAACTCATAAAAGATCACGACATTGTCCAAATAGACTGCACAGCTTGTTAAACTAACCGAAGCACTTGTCATGAGACTGGAATGTGGCAGCAGCGTTCTCCATTCCGAAGGGCATCACTTTAAACTAATGTAGCAAATTTGGTGTTACAATGGGAGAAAATTATTTTGCCGTCTCTACTACAGGTACATGCCAGTACCCACGCATTAATTCCAATTTTGGTAGTGTAACCGGCTTGTCTGAAATTCTCGATACAGTTCTCCAACCTCGGAATTGGGTATGAGTCCAATTTTGTAATGGCGTTGACCTTCCGACAATCCCTATAGATTCGTTGCGTCTCGTCCGTTTTGGGCACTAAGACGATCGGCAAACTCCACTCGCTCTGGCTTGCTTCAATGGTGTTCTCATCGAGCATGGCCTCCACCTTCATTTTGACCTGTCTGGCTTTCAAAACTTTAAGCCAATAGGGGTATTATTTTATAGAACAGTATTCCCTTCATCAACTTCATGTACAATAGCATTCGTTCTCTTCATCTGATTGTTACTTCGTTCCTTATGTTCCAACTCTTTTAACACCATTCTACGCTCCTGGTACAGGTAGCTTAGCAATCTATCCCACTCCTCAAGGACTTCCTCATATTGAATCTATTCTGAGGTACTTCAAAATCCATACCATCTGGATTTGATTCCTCATTTTGCGCGCAGTAACTAACACCTGTTTCTCCAGTTCTGTTTCTCTGCTTTCTGTTTTCAACGTCTTCACATGACATACTTGATAGCTCCTTTTCATTGACAGCATCTTTACCAAATAATTCACGTGACTCAACTTTTTCTCAATTTGATAGGGACCACTAAACGTGGCTTTGAAGATATCTGCTATCATTAGAAACAGTACTATCAATTTATCCCCTAAGGAAATATCCAAGTCTCAGAAGGTTTAATCTTCCACCTGCGTCAATCAACACCGTGCCCTCTTTCGCTGCTGTACAACGAACTCTACTACTCGATTTAATGTCTCCATCCCGTCCGATACATAATCGAATTCTGGGATCTCTGACTTTGGTCCGACCAATTATTCTTTAATTTCAAAGGGTCTCTCACTTTATGATCGAATATTAACTCAAACGGAGTGAACTGAGTAGATTCTTTTGTGAGATCTAGAATGGCAAACAAAACGAATCGGATGCTTTTATCCCAATTATTCGAGTAATCCTGACCATATCCTCTTGACATGATAACACTGGATTTAAAGTGCTGTATACCTAAGCTATCCATGGCCTCCTTAAACAGCCTCATATTAAAATTGGACCCTTGGTTCGTCTGAATCTCCCTGGGCAGCCGATATCGTGTGATGAAAGCTGCTAACTCCTCTACTACCGTTTTTGCACATAATACTCTGGAATGGAATTGCTTCCGGAAATCTGGTAGTCACACCCATTACGGTTAACAAGGACTATTTCCCAGTTTTACTTATTTGGAGTGGACCTACACAATAAATTCTCACCCACGTGAAATGTTCTTCAAATGTGGTCATTGGCAATAGAGCTGCTGGTTTCATTACCGCCTGTGGCTTATCTATTATTTGGCATGCATGACACTTATGGTTTAAGTTAACCACATCCTTGTGCATTCCTGGCCAACAAATATGTTTTGACCTTAGCCTGAGTCTTTTATAACGCTCGGTGTTGGTTCATGTTTTATGCATAAGATTACAAAGGTAACGAACCATGGGGAATTGGGGCAAACACACAGACATGGCCACTTGTTTTGGTCAGAGAATCTTCCAGTGATAGCGACTGCTATCGGGAGTATACATGGAGTCGGAAGGGTGAAGTTACTGAAGAGGTTTGCACTGACATAGAGAGTGTTCGGAATCAGAGAATCTGACAAGATAGCGAGGATTCTATAGATTAGAGGAGATTTTAAACTAAGGATTATAGGAATTGGAGGAGATTACAACCAGAAGGAGGTCTGTAGAGTTGGGAAAACGTTACGAAGACGGTCAGTGTCAGGATGGGGGAAACTTAAAGTAACATAGTGCTAGCGATGGTGACCGAGGAAGTGACAGTCAAAAATAACGTTTTTTCTATCTCGATCAGTTTACACTGACATGTGAAATGTTCTTAGAGTTGCAGGCAGTACCAGTGATTCGGAATACAATATAACTTTTTTTTTTCATTTCTCTATTCCGTTTGTATGGATTGTGCCGACGTACTCTGCATCTCAGATGAAACTGTGTGTTGATGATATTGTTGCATTGTACCTGATACTGTAACTGAAGAGTGCAAATCAGATGGTGCTGCAAGTGTCGAATACATTTGGGTACATGTGGAAATAAAGCTAATTCATTGATTCATTTATTCGAAATTTGCAGGAGCAAAAAGAATTCTAACGACAGGAAAAAAATGACAATCATGGAACTTTGTGATGACTGCAGAAGCTTACATAGGCGACACGTGTACAACAGACTCTTTACAGATTTAAGGAGAACAGTGGTATCCAGGCAAGATTCTTAAGAAAAGGATGGTCGACTGCGGAAGATGCGATGATACAGAGAGTTGCAAAGAATGGCACAGTTCACAACGTTCACAAGGATTATAGGAACAGGAGGAGGATTCACTCAGGGTATGCTATAGGGACGAGAGGAGGTTACATCTACATGTGCATTCAATGGATTGGAGGTGATTACAGCAATTGTGAGAGTGGTGGATGATGTAGTCGGTTACAGAGACAAGGACGGTTGTGAAGACTGGATGAAGTTAGAAATACTGAGGGATGCAGAGTTTCAAAGGACTGTTCGGACTGGCCAAGGTTACAGGGAGAGAGAATTGTCTGCGCTACAAGACGTGACAGTAATCAATTGGATGTTATCCATTCACTGATGGTTTCAGTGACTGCAGGAGGTGACAGCGTTAGAAAGGCTAGTAGTAATGGTAGGCTGTCACAGAGACAGAGAAGATTTCAAAGATTGGGCAAGTTTACAGATCAAGGGAAGGTTCAAAAGGTTTTATAATGTCGCATAAAAGGAATACTGACTTGAAATGCTGTAGGAACTGGATTGATTTCATCAGCGAAGGAGATTTACAAGTATGGTAGTAGATTAAAGGGAGTGAGATGCCATCTGACAGGATCGGGGAATGCTTCAGGGAAAGGAGAGGTTTACAGGAATATCGTGGACTGTAGAGTCATGAGGATGGTGCTCAGATCGGGAGATTCCTAATCGCTGGAGGATGTTACAGAGGTAACTTGGGCTGGAGCTACTTGGCAAGATGACCGAGATAAGGATTTGGTAGTTTATTGGGTATCGTGAGCAACATTTTGTCAGTTTCGAAGTCATTACGGAGAGAGATAAGGATTGTGCAGAAGATAATAGTCTAAATTTAGGTAAGGCCAATTATCATTCGTTATCACTAGACATTCTAACCGCCTTTCGACAGGATGTGACAAATATAGTCTGGGAAGAACTATTTGCAGTTGAGTCAAAAATCGGGAAGTGGTAGTAATGTAAAGTAATACAGTGGGAATTCAGGGACAGTTTGTTCATCAAAAGTGAATGACAAAGGCAGGAATTCCAGTCAATACTGATCATTACTGGTGAGTTTGTTCAATAAATTACAGTGCAATAAAAACAGCTGAAGGAGACTACAGGGGCGTTCTTAAAAATGAGGCGCAGACAATGGCCATGAACTATCCTTGGCACGTTCTGTTAAGGAAAAGACAAAAGGTATCTTATAAGATAGTTAGAGTAATAATGATTACCAGGGAAAGAATAAGACGTTTGAGAAACTATAGCGATAATCTGTGTATGCAGCCGGATGAAGGACGTGAGGTCTTAAAATAATACTTCTCATCAGTATTCACACTGGAGAAAGACATTGTAGCCAGAGATTTCAGTTCGAACGTTGAGATACCAGAACATGTTAAGATCAATAAGGTTGTGGTATTAAATGTTTCGTGGGCATCAAGGTGAAGAAATGCCGGTTCAAAGAGAATGTATTCCAGGATGCTATGGGAGGGAAGGGAGGAGATTGCAGGAGCACTGGCGGATGTATTTAATACATTGCTGGACACAGGTGAAGTGCTCCAAATGAAGGCTGCTACTAAAGGGAAGAGCCTATGGAATCCAAGATAACTTGGCAATTTGGATCCAAAATTGGTGGACGGTCCCTTTCGTGATGAGCAGACTTTGCCCAGTGGTGTACGACGGTGACATGCGGCGGTACCACAACTGTTTGTTATCTACATTAATAGTTTGGATGTCAGACTAGAAGGTATCAGTAGCAGGTTTGCAGATGACAGGAAATGTCAGGGTGCTGTACACAGTGAGGCGGATAGTTTCTGGAGACAGTCTGATATCGATCCCAAGCAAAACAGTGCAGAGTAATGGAAAATGTAGTATATTCCTGCTCAGTATGATTTAATACATTTTGGGAGGTATGATAAATAGAACACATTCCTGGTGAACGATGGATCCTTAGAGAGTGTTGAGGAACACACGGACTTCAATGAACAAGTCCATAGATCCCTGAAGTTGTCAGCAACGTTAGATAGGATGGGGAAGACACCTGAACTGGAAGTGGGAGGGGATTTCATCTCCAGCTGGGGAAATTCTGGAACTACCCGAGAGGATTTAAACTAATCTGGTAGAGATGTTGGAATCTGAACAGTTGTAAGGACAGTAAGAAGTTTGAAGCAGTTGCAGACGTTGAAGTGAGTAATTTCAATGAACAATGCAGAAAAATATAAAGCAAACAACGAGGGAAAAATGATGAATTAAACTGAATTCATTTACCTGCACGGGGCCTGACAGCTAAGGCAGATGAACTCAGAGTATGGATGGGAACATGGGACTGGGACTTCACAGGTATTACAGAAACACAACTGAGGGAGAGACAGGACTGTCAGTTCATTATTCCAAGGTACAGATGCTTCATGAAGGATAGAATGGAAGGAATGAGAGGAGTGGTGTTAGTTTTGATTGGGGAAACCTCTGTTATGACACGGATTAATCCCCAGCCAGTTGCTAATTTGGAAGTCCAACCCTGAAATGATTTAACCCGTTTGGTAATCTTGGAAAACTCGAGAGATAAGGAACTATTCCCCCAAATCACTATTTTAACTAAAAATTGATATTTTTTTTTAAAGACTAACAGAGTAATTGTGTAACAACTATTTACTGTTCCTTTCTCTAACCCATTTTTCTTCCTTTCCCCGTCTACATGGTCTCACAAAACCCCAATTAAGATTTACCAAAAGCTTCAGATTTCAAAGCCAGTCAGCTGTCGAATCTTCACTTTACATCTTCCTCTGTCTTCAGGTTTACAGGCCATTGACAGAAAGAGGTACCTTGAAGACAACAATTTTACTGGCCGTCTGCACATGCTCGTGGCTTGGCAGTTCTCCGCTCAACTGTTAATTGTTTTTCGATTTCATACCCAAAACTGATCGTTTCATTGGTGTTAATATTGTCTAAATCCTAAATTCAAACTTGATTGGAGTTTTGTATTTTTGGGGCATAATTTGAACGGATTGACTGATTCGAATTTTATTTTGTCTCATAGCATCCAAGGCACTGCCAACTGCATGGCGAAATGTTACATTTTAAATTTTCTAGTACTCGGTGTATTTGCTAAGTCCTTCAACTCATTTAGAACTTCACAACACATACCCTGAAAAAAACAAAAGGAGAAATCATAATTAAAATGCGGCTTCACATTTTTGTCTATTTTTCAAACATATTGCCATGTCATGCAGATTACTTCAATCTAATTCACCTTAACTTCTTCGTGATATTTCCGCTGGTGGATGTTAAGTTTCTTCGAAACGTAACTCAATGACATTTCAACACCATTCTCATCTTACTATAGCAGTACAGCTTCTGCTCCTATGTCACTAGCATCGTTTGCAACTATAAACGTTTTTGTGAAGTTTGCTGTGGTTTGGTTTTCAAATAGTTGAATATCTCCGGTATTGCCATGTGGAACAAAACCTTGTGCTCTTCTTCAGTCACGTGATGTGGACTGGAGGTTTTTACGTATATTGATTGGCTGTAAATTTGTCCCCATTGCTTCAGATGCTGAAGGATGACCTTGTCAAGTGTTATCAAATCACGAGGGGCATTGGTAGGATGAATAGCTAAGGGCTTTTTCCCAGGGTGGGGGGTGTCCAAACCCAGAGAGGATAGGTTTAATGTGAGAGGGAAGAAATTTAAAAGAGATGTAAGGGGCAGCTGTTCCTCACAGAGGTTGGTGTGTATATGTAGCGAGCTATCAGAGGAAATAGTATTTGGACTACAATTACGACATTTAAATGACAATTGGATTGGGACATGGATAGGAGGGTTACTTGCCAAAAAAAGAAAAAAATCGATGTAGTGCTTTTTCGCAAACCTGGTGCGCATGGATGGTTTGAGCTGGAGGGTGTATTTGCATATTGCATGATGCTGTGAGTCTGTGACTGTATAACTCCTCTTTCATCACTAAATTTTAAATGCACTCACCTCATTTACAGGTCAAAATCCCCTGTAAATGCCTTCAAAGATTTACCTCTCCGAACTTTATTAAATAGAGAATTCCTGACATTGATGTGGTAATGAAGACCACAGCAGCAGCAGGATTATACTCAAGCACACTCTGTCACTTTTTATTCGGGATATTCCCTCGGTCTACAATTATGATCAAGCCGATCTATGATTCAATAATAGTGTTACTGAACATAGCCGGGTCAGAAATATGTATGCCTCAACCTGATGACCACTCGTTAATGCTATCAGACTTGACTGGTTACATTCGAAACAGCAGAACTAACATCTCATTTGAGGGCATAAGAATCCCAACACTAACAGACCAAGAGTCCTGTCACATCCAGTCATAAATGGTAATGGACGGTTAAAAAACTCACTGGAGAAATGCCCCACAAATACGCCCATGCTCAATAAAGGAAAATCCCTGTACATCAGTATAACAGACAAGGATGTAGCAACTGCACCATCCTCAGCCAGTAATGTTCAGTCGATGATCAACTTCACCCTCGTCATGATGCCCACAGAATCACAGATGCCAGGCTTCAACCAATCGATTCGCTGCACGTGACAAGAATTAAACAGCTGAACACAATAGATACGAAAAAGGAATTGGGCCCGACACCATTCCTGCAATAAGAATGACGACTTGTCTGCGCAACAGGTTATGTCCTCACGTGTCTAATTTACTCTCGCTCCAACTCTGACATCTCTCCGACAATGTGGAAAATGACTCAACTCTGTCCCGTCCGCTATAAGAATGAATACAACATGATTAATTACCACCCCCTCAGTCTCATCACCACAGTCAAATTTGTGGGTATTCTTTTTGACAGAGCTGTCAAGCAGCACAGAAATAACATGCTCCGGGTAATTTCCGACATGTCTCCATGTGGAGGCGATGTTGTTTTGGAAATATCAATGGGTGACTAAGCCACATCAGGCTAATGCACTGGCAACTGATGGACGTTTAAAACAATTAATAAAACATTGCGATCTAAAATCAACAGTGATGTTAAAGCCAACGTCGATTGTAATCACCATATTATTTCCCCAACGTACTTTCACTGAGGAAATTACCCGTTCGTTTCTTGTCTGGCGTAAAGGTGACTCCAGACCCACCAAACACGTGAAAAAGTCTTCAATGGTCTCTGAAACGGCCAAGCAAGTCTCTCAATTGTATTGAACCGCTCCATGGTTTTAAAGGATAAATCTAGACAGAACACTCAGCACCAGCCTCCGTTTCAAAAAATGGAGTGGGTACCAGAGACTTGTCGACCCTGTAGAAATGTCCTTCCAAACATATGAAATCTTTCGAAAACATTTCCAGAGAGTTCCAGTCGTCTGAGCAGAAACATCATGAATGGAGCAGATCATCCAATACAATGATCTTTCCCCATTCTAGTTCATTACCGAACGTCTCCTCAATTCTCTTTTCGCACAGACTGTACACAATTCTTAATGTGATTGAGCTTGGGAAATATAAAATAGAAACAACATCCCTTTTGTCTGTCAGGTTTTGGACCCAACCCATTATAATTATGTCTGATCCGATATCTCCACAGTGAACACCTGCACTCTCCCTATCCATTTAGAGGCTCAAAATGCCTTGGCTTCCACAACCTTGTGTTGCAGAGAATTCCACAGTGTCACCAGACTCTCAGCGCTGGCATTTATTCTTAACTCAATGCAGATATGTCTGTTTGTGTCTTATTATGTGACCCCTTGTTTAAGACGTCCCAGCCAGAGGAATTATCATCCCTGCTCAAATCTCTCTCGAGCTGTCTTCACCGAGCTCATCACTCATTTTCCCAATCTCCATGCAATACAGGCCCAAACTCTGCTTCCACATCAAGCCTGTCATCGCAGAGATCAGTGTGGCCATCATTTACTATACATCCTCAATGTCAGGTTTGTCCTTTATTAGGTCAGGAGAACAAAACTGTACACAATACTGCAAAATGATCGAGATGGGGTCTCATCAAGGTCTGTGCAGCGACAGTAAGACGCCATTATTCCTCTACACAAATCCCTTGATGTGCAAGTCAACGCACCGTTTATCTTCCTAACTGCTTTCTGCTCCTGAAATATTGCTTTCAGTGACTGGTGTACAGGGAGATCAAGATCCTTTTCAGTGTTACAGCTATCCAGTTGTTGGGTGTCTGTAGATTAGTCAGCATGCCATTGCTATTCCTGTTATTGACTTCTGGCTTCACATTTCGCCGCCCTGCATGGACCTCAGAGGGCTGCGCGGAAGGAAACAACAAAAACTCCCCCTTTAGAGTAACGTTTTTGTCTAGTCACTTTTAAAATGATAAGGTGCTATTCTATATTCCCAACAACGTGCAGAACGTCAAATCTACTAACATCGATTTTCATCTGCCACGTGTTCGCACATTCATTTCACTTGTCTCAATCACCTTGCAGAGTTATCACCTTCTCCTCACCCACTCAAAATCAGACATTGTTTAGTGGCCTCTGCCATGTTGGAAATATTGCATTTGATTTCCTCGCCCAAATGCTTGATATGCCTTGGGAATAGCTCGGGCCCAAGTGCAGATTCTTCTGAAACCCCACGTGCCTTCCACTAAAAGAAAAACATTGCTTCCTTCCCACTCACTCTTTCCTGTCAGTTGTCCCATCCTAAAAGAAAATACATTTAGTAGACTCATTTCCAGAAGATTTGATTTTGTGCACTCAGATTGACACTTTACTGATATTCTTTCAGAAAACCCATGCACCTTGTATCGATACATTCTTCATACTTTATCTCCCAGTCAGTTTTTCAAGCATGATTCATATTTCATAAATCTATATTGCTTTTACTCCTAATAATTTCTTCAAAATCGTCTCTTTACAAATTTCATTCTATTCTTTTTTCTCACCAGACTTAACATTCCTATTATTACTTGAGAAAATTTTCTTTAAACATTTTTTTCTGCTGTGAAAATATAACTGAAATCATTATGTCGTAGTTCTGCCATTTCTCGGTTCTCCATTCTCTACTTTTAGACCGTAAAGAGACTGCTCGTATTTACCTTTCGCTTTCGCACTGGCACACCTTTAGAAGCTATAACAGTTCAGTCAAAATAACCTTGTTAATATACTTTTCAGTAACCCATGAAGTCCTGTCTAATGTTGCTCAATAATTGGCATTTCACGGCCATACAATCACAGCACCATAGGCTCTGTACCAAAAGAAATACAGCACGGTTTACCTAAATCCCACCTTCCTACACGAGGTCCGTCGCTGGGAATTTTCTGACACTTCAAGGGCTCGTCCAAGTACTTTTTAACGTTCGTATGGGTACCTGTGAAACTCCTGTCTCAGTAAGCATATTCCAGACCCCCAACACCCTCTCCGTGAAAAGCTTTGCATCTTCTGTCAATCTTCTCAGGATCTTCCCAGTCTATCTTCTCGAATACTATATTTGCATCCTCCTTCTCCGAAGTAAAACTGTTGTGAATCTATCAGGTAACAAGTTGGCAATCTTCATCAGCTTCACACAAATGTTCTTCCCTTGGTTTCTAATGTAACCTAATTCTTCCCTGGTTATTCTGTTCCGCTTGATGTCCTTGTGAAATATCTTGTGATTCTCCTTAAAATTGCCCGCTCACATTTCCCATTTTCTCTGTGATATTGTCTGTGTGAATTAACTAGCTTTCACTGAAATCACCCGTCATTTTTAAAGCACTTGGCAATATAGGCCGAGTTACCTGAATTTCTAGAATATACAGGAAGAAATTACTTTGATTCCCCAATGCAATCAATACGTGTATTACCATCTCATCTGGAATGCTAGAATGACTTACATCTGGTTCGTTAGATATACCAATGTTCTACCAGACATGTTTCCTTTACAATCTCGTTATTGATTTGAAGGACTTTATTAACAAAGGTATGATTTTCAAACAGTATTTCTGGGAGGTTTCCCGAATGTTCCTCCATGAAGATAGGCACAAAGTAACGGATTCGGTTCTCGATTGTCTCCTACAAATAAAATCCTGTTTGCACACTCACCATTCCATAATTGACCTTGCTTGCTTTTTCTTTTAATTATCGGTAGAATGTTTTCGCCAATATTTATGATTCCAGTTACTTTACAAACTTGTTCTCTTTCTTATTGACTTATTAGCTTCTTGCTTCACCATGCTTGGGTCCTAATCTTCCCTGAATCAATGGTTTTTCACAATATTTTCAATTTATCGTAGCTGCTTATTCTGATCTAATGTCATCTTACGTTTTGTTTACCATTACTGAATCACCTTTCCCTTTTGATGTTTTCATCTTGAAGGGATAAATGTGAATTGTACACCTGAAAGTGTTTCGTTACTTAAAAGGCAGTGTCTGTCTTCCAATTCATTTTCCAATTCACTGAAGTCAACTTGCCCTCACATCTTCTTTACATGAATGACTCAGGTTATTGGACAAAATTTCCAAAACAGAAATCATCAACCGTCTTGTATTCAAATATTATTGTGAAAGAAAAATGTGCTATGATCAAAATTCCCAAAAAACTCCTTCACCATAAGGTTTTCAATGACGTCTTCTAATCACACAGTATCAACTCCAAAACAGCTTGATCTCTCGCTTTATGGTCAACTCACTATTAAACCAAGCCAGCTTATACACACTCGTGAAATCCATTTTTCCGAGCATTAACATTCATTTGGATTGAGCCGGTTTAGATGTATCTAGAGATGTCCTATAACTTACATTGTTACTGCAGTACTCACAAACTTCTATATCCAATTTCCTGTTTTCGAACATGCCCGACATTTGTGTCACCATTTTCACTTTGATATATAACTTCCATCAATGCTAGTCTGTTCTAAGCTCTATTTTACCAGGTTCAGTAGAGTTTGGGCGACATGGGTTGTGGGGTGATGCACGATGGATTCAGCCAGACCTATTTTGACTTCGTTTAAGATCACACCTCTGCATCTTCTCATATTCCTCTCAACTGTCATTATGATATTTACACCAGATCTCCTTTTTGTTTGGAGTGCAGAAGGACAATGATATTTCAGCAATGCTGTGTATTCCACCAGACAACTAAAACTGCTCTAAAGAGAGTGGGAACTTTATAGCAGGCTTGGAAAGTATTGCTGCTGCCGTACAGTATCTTCGTGAGATCACATCAAGATTCGTGTGTCAAGAGTTAATTTCCACACTAAAAAAGGCATGTCCGACTTTGGTAGCCGTGTTGGCACGCTCAACTGATTCCTGCAGTGAAGTTATGAATTTATCCGAAAAAGATGATCAGGTTGATCCCAAGCCCATTGGAGTTTACAAGATTGAAAAATGATCTTACTTTTACATTGAACACTGGAAGGTATCAGAAACAGAAGCCAATTGCACAGTAAATGGAGGATTCCATTACACTTCTCCAACCGATTACACAGGAACAGCTGAAGGATATTGAAGCCTTCGACCCTGTTCAACCATTACAGGAGAATGCTATCCTGATGAGCCCAATCAGTCTCTCAAACCTGTAACACAGTATCCAGTGTCGGCTATGCAACACCAGTATCAAGATACACAGCAACAGGATCAGTCCATTCAGCCTCCTTAAGTCTGTAAAGCAGGAAGTGGAAGCCGTCACAGGGTGGCTAGAGGGTATGACATAGGGTTAACATGAGGCCATTGAGTTGCATCAAACTTGCTGCACCGGAATTGGAAAAAGGATGCAAATTATGAGACTCCTTTTGTGAAAGAAGGAAGACGTTCACCTCACGTGTCTGTTGTATGGGAACAGGATGAAGCCAAATGCTCCATCAGTCCTATTTCAGAGATGCAGGGGGAGGCGATTCACTGTCTCCAGCCTGTTATGGAGGAATATGAGGACAGTCTTCAGTCGCTCAAGCTATTATATGTCAACAGCAAGGTTTCATAAGCCCTCCAGAGTCTTCGGCATCAACAAGAGGAGAACCATCACGACGATTATTTGGAAATACCAGAAAAACAATAGCCAACCGGTTTTGTACACAAGGATGCAAATGAGTCCATTTAGCCACTACCGTCTCATGAACAGCAGCGAGAGCAGGCGACTTCACGCTTTGTGCTTCTTATATCGCATTGCATGGAATGGTGAGATTATAGAAAGACAAGAATTTTGAATTAAAGAATATAAGGTAGCGAGAAAACTGTTAAAATTTAAGAAAGATTGTTAAAATCAATTATTCAGTAATTGATTACTGGAAATTTCAAATGGCAAACCACAATTCATCAGAATCAATATGATTTGACAAAAAATTAATCATATTTCAATTACTCTCTAAATCTCTTTGAAGATGTGAAAAGCAAGCTGAATAATGGGGATCCTTCAGATGTAATATTTCGACTTCCACAAGGCATTGAATAAATTATGCAAAAACGTTTTTCTCTGTAAAATACGATTGCGTATGTTTAGAAGTAATTTATTAGCTTGGATACCGAATTGGAGAACAAACAAAATGCTGTGAGATGGATTAAATGTATCGTTTCCATTTTGGCAAAATGCAACTTCTCGAGTACCATAGGGCTCGATCCCCATGCCCCAACTGTTTGCAATCTAAACTGTTACTTATTTGAGGGGATAGACATTATGTAATCAAATTATCCTGATGACACAAACTCATTTGTGAAATTTAAATGAAGATGTAATAAATTTGTAAATGGATATGAATAGAATGGGCCAACATTTGGCAGAAGAAAATGAACAACGAAAAGTATGAGGGTGTCTATTTTGGTCAGTGTAACAGAAAGAGAACGCCTTATCCAAACAGAGAGAGACTTCAGAATGCTGAGAAGCAGAATTATTGGGTGTCCTCACACATATCACGGAAAGTTCAGATGCAGGTGCAGCAGGTAATGAGAAAGGTCAGTGTCATTTTAGCATTTATTTCTAAAACAGTCGATTCTAAAGAGAGGGAGACGTTGCTGCAAAAACGCAATGTATTTGTGAGATCAAATTGAATATTGTGTGCAGTTCTGCTGTCCTGACTGCTGGAAGGATGTATTTGAGACAGTTCAGAAGAGGTTCCCCAAATTGATTCTAGAGTTGTGGAGTTTGTCCTCTGAAGAGGTATTGAGTAGTTCTACACTGTCTGGAAGTTAGAAGAATGAGAGGAGTTCTCATTGACGTATGTTGGTTGCTAAAGGTGATTGACAGTGTAGATGTGTAGTGGATATTTCCTCATGTTGAATAACCTAGAACAGGAGATCACAGTTTTAGGATAAGGTGGAACAGACTTTGAACAGGGTTGAGGAGATTTTACTTCTCTCAAATCGTTGTAAATCTGTGCGATTTTATTCCCCAGAGTGCAGGGGATGCTGGATCGTGTGTAAGTGAAGTGAATGGAGAGTCGGCAGGAAAGTGCATTTGAGGCCGAGATGACAGAACCATTGTGCTAAATGGCGGGGCAGGCTCGAAAAGCTAAATTGCTGTCTAATGCTCGGCATTCTTACTCAGCCCTTCGAATGTTTTACACAAGAATGGGGGTGGATTGGTTATCAAACAGGCAGCAGGCACCCAGGATAATTCAGATTTAATCTGTTTGACAGACCATAACCATTGGAGCCGTATAGTGGCCGGTGCTCGGTCTTCAGTTATTTACAATCTGCATCAACAATCAGAAGGAGGGAACAGATGTACTGTAACTAAGTTTGGCGATTAAACTAAGATAAACAGGGAATTAAATTATCAAGGGAAGTTGGAGATTATGGGAATGGATATCGATAAGTGAAGTCAGTCTGTAATAGTTTAGTAGTGGAATTTAACGTAATATATAACATGTCATTTTGATTTCAGTGAGACTGGCACGGAATATGTTACTGAAATGTAGAGACAATACTGGACTTAGTGATACAGTGCGCACTGGAGGTTTCACTCCAAACCGTTCAAACATCGGACGTGGTGCTCCATTCCCGAATCCTCTGCTCCCTGATGTTCCAAGTGCCCTATTGTACTGATACACGATATATTTCTTCCGTCACCAAACGGTGACACTGACGTCGACAGACGAGGAGATGATCGATATGTCACCGCCCTCCTGCCTGGAAAGTCCGGATCAAAGAAGTTGAATGAAAGTGTGACCCTAACAACCGGTGGCAGCACGGTCCACCCCCTGGTGTGAAGCTGCAGGTCGTGTTGAAGGAGGTGATACTGCACTGTGACGGATTCATTGTTACATCAGTGCCCCCTTACACTCAACTCCTGGGTTACGTGTAGCTTGAGAAACTGTTCTTGGAAAACAATGTGTGTATACGGCCAAACTCCTTTCCCCAAACGCACTCACTCCGTGGTTTCAGATCAACCCCACACTGGAGCGTCTGCTCTTTTGTTGGTAATGCTCTGCACCCAGTTGATAGAACTACAGTCCCCGTGCTTCATTCAGAGTTGGGTCACTAATCCTCATCACTCCCGGAATATCAGAGGCAGATCACTGCACAACCTGCAGCAAACCAACCTCATATCAATAACTTAAATTTCAAGGACATGCGTCAGTCAGAAGCCTCTCAGTGACAAGTTAGATGCCTGCCTTTCCAAAAATACGTGAGGGGCTTTCTCATGTAACTGACCACACGATCATCTGAAAAGGACAAACATAGATGCTCGGTGGACAGGCACTGGCCAGATTTCAAAGATGTGAGAAAAAGCTGCTGAAACTCCCAGTCCAACATGGAGAACCACATCGGACACACCAGAAGTGAACGCCAGCCCGACACACCCCATTTCAGTGCTTCTGAGTTTCATAATTCCAGCACTCCATACACTAGGGAGCTAAATGTGAGCCATACCCGGGTTGTACAGGAGAGCGTGAGGTATACATTTTGCACATTGCTTCTGAGCTTCATGATGTTGTACACGGGAATCCAGGGATATGAGCAAGAAAGTCGGGTAAAGGTACAGAAGGACAGACATTTATATTATCATTGGATTAGTACTTGATCGGCAAGTTGCAGAAATCAGCGTCTGCAGTCATTGTTTTTACCAAGTTGCAGAAATGTGGGTCGTCTTAAAGAAATAGGACAGGATTGACGAATCAGATTTTGATGAGTCCAATATCAGGAATGAGAACATAAAATAAATGTGGCGACAAATCAGCTGAAATGGACAGTGATATCAGTTAATCAATCTACCTCAGAGAATCAGATACCACAAACCAAATGAGAAGTCAGTGCAGTATGGAGCAATGTGCAGACCAGTCGAATGTCCTGCTCAATGCACCGCAACAATCTGTGCAGACCGTGCAGAACACACTAGACGATTAGCTGCCGGTCCAGCATGGGGATCCTTGCAGCGAATAGCAGTGAATTGATCTGTAAAACAGGAGCTGTTGCCCTCCCGGAAAGTACAGCTGTGTGCAACGCCCCTGTGCATTGCGTGCTAACACTGTGTTCGATCACTGTCGAACAGATGGAATCGTGCAGCCCCTGCTGGAAATGACAGGAGGTACAGCTCCCATTCATTCAGAGCTCCATACCTCAATTGCGCCATGGGATATGGAACATCTAGACAAGAGAAAGAAGAGAACTAACGTATGTTTGAGGGGGCAAGGATCAGACACGGCTTTAAAGGGTTTCAAGGTAGTCAGGAAGGAACTGAATAATGGACTAAGCGGGAGCTGGAAAGAGGCGTGAAAATATGGGTAGGATTAAGCAAAATCAGAGCGCATTCTATACTCATGTGGGGAACAAGACGGTGGCCAGAGTGAGGGTAAGGCTGATCAGGGTCGGTGTAGGGTACTTTCACCTGGTATTGGAGGAGCGAGAGTAAGTCTTTAATGAATAGTTTGCTTCGGTATTCTGTACTGAGAGAACCCTTGATGTTTCTGAGGACAGCGTGAAACAGACTCATATTCTGGAACAGGTTGATGTGAGGAAGGAGAATTTGCCGAAAATTTCGAAAAACGCACAGATAGATAAATCTTTTGGGTCGGACTCAAGGTTAGTATGAGAGGCTAGGAAAGAGATTGCTTTGGTATTGATCTTTTCGCATTCACTGTCCACTGGAGTAGTGCTTTGTGATTTGAGGGTGGAAATGTTATTCCTTGTTCAAGAAAGGGAATAGGGTTAATCCTGGTAATTACAGACCAGTGATTCTTATGCCAGTGGTTAGCAACTTATTGGAGAGGATTCCAAGATGCAGGACTCATTATCACCATAGTTTGATTAGGTAGACTCAGCATGGCTTTTTGTGGAGCGGTTCATGCCTCACAAGCCTATTTGAAATCATTGACGATGTGACAAAACACGTTGTTGAAGGTAGAACATTGGATGTGTTGTAAATGGATTTTACCAAGGCCTTCATAATTTTCCGCATGGTTGGCTTATTCAGAAAGTAAGGAGACATGGGATGCAGGTTGATCTCGATATCTCGATCCATAATTGGTAGTCCCATAGAAGACAGAAGATGAAAAGTATTCACCCTGGAGCTCAGGGAGCAGTGGTGTTCTGTAGAGATCGGTTCTGGGATATCTGCTCTTTCTGATCTTTATGAATGACTTCGATGTGTAATTGGAAGAGTGGATAAGGAATGTTGCTGATCACACTAAGATTGTTCGAGTTGTGGACAGTGTGTAGTCTTATTGTAGGTTTCACCGAGACATTGACAGGATGCAGAATTGAGCTGATAATTGGCAGATGAAGTGCAATCTGGAAAAGTGTGAATAATACACTTCGGGTGTTCAAATATGAATTTGAATACAGCATGCAGGGTTAAAGGCACAATTTTTGGTAATGTGGAAGAACAGTGTAATTTGGGGTCTATGTCAATATACATCAAAGTTGCCACCCAGTTTGTTAGAGTTGTTACGAAGGCACTTGGTGCGCTGGCTTGCATTAGCCAGGGAACTGACTTTATGAGCCGCGAGGTTGTGATGCAGCTGCATAAAGCCTGCATTAAGCCATTGCTATGAATGTGGAAGTGTGCCCTGTAGCTTAAAGAGAGAGTGAATGGTTTTCTGTACAGTGTTCACAAGCACCTCTGTTCTGAATAACTCGCAGTCTCAGAGTTTCCAGAAAAACGAAAAATATGTAAATCTCGCTGTGAAATAGATAGCTAGGTTTTGTGTGCTATTTTGACAATAATTCGAATTTAACCAAGCAGTTTAAACTATGTCACAGGATACTAAAATTCAATCGATTTTGTATTCATTGTTTTGCCAAAATAGAACAAATGGGAGGATCGATATTGGGATGATGAAGAGGCAGTCAGTTTAAATGTTACACAGAAGTAAACCGCCATCCAGAGAGACTGATATTTAAAACACTCTCTATCAAGGGTAATTTTTTTGTATGAAGCATTTTTACCGGAGACAACCCAGGGAGATGTTTAGCCGAGGAAGTAGGGCATTGAATACGACAACCGCTGTCTGGTTCAGAAATTAAGTTTATGTATTCTTAATACAAGTTTTGGTTGGAATACTACGTTGTTATAACGTTGGATGCGGATTACAAACAGTTTAGATAATGGTGGGCATGAGCTATGAGCCCGATGATAGAAAGAATATGCAAGCTTTAGTGTGAGTGCAGGAGTGATTTCCCAGGATGCTGCCTGTACTGGGAGGGGGAGGGGCATGACTGTTGAAGAAAGTTTGTGGGATCTCGGGCTTTTTTTTCATTCGAGTGATGAATGATGAGAGAACTTGGCAGAGGTGTGCACGATGACGAGATGCACAGATAGGGTGCAAAGCCAGAAATGTATTTCCCAAGGTGGGAATATCGATCACAAAGGGACCAGAATATTAGGGTGATTGGAGGAAGGTTGAAGAGAGAGATCCGATGTGTTTGGAATGATTTGCCAGCAGGTGTCGTGGAATCAATACATTAGGGACATTTACGCAACTCTTGGATAGTCACATGGATGATCGTAAAATGAGGTATGTAGTGTAGTTTAATTTTAGAGTAGGATAAAAGGTCAGCGCAGCATTGATGGCTGAAGCGCTGTACTTTACTCTTTTATGTTCTATGTTCCAATTTCTTATACTCTTGTGAGCTTATCCTATCTGGAATTCTGCAAAATTCAATGGAGGCAAAATTTGGTATATATTTCATTGAAGAGATTTAATGGACATGTGGACAGTTATCAAGGGTGATTAGTCAATATCTGTTCCTCGTTGTTGCATCCTTGTGTCTCAAAACACAGGAGATTGTCGAGAGAGAAAGACATTTGAGAATAAGGGCATTCACACTTCAGACTGAAGAAGCGATGTTCGTTTCTCTTTAGCGTTGTGTGAGCTGTGGAGTTCTCATCCCCAAAGAGCAGTGAAGAATGGGTTACTGAAAACATTCAAGGTTCAGGTCCAGAGATCTTTGATGATCAAAAGAATCCATGCCAACTGGGAACAAACAGGAAAGTGTGATGCAGCAATATTCACATCAACATTGCATATTCAAAACGGTGCAGAGGGCTCGAGGGGCTAAATGACCAACTGCTGCTCGCAATCCATGTGGTGTACTCTCACTCAATCCATTGATGCTGTCAAGAGTGTTGCGCCGGAAATGCACAGCAGGAAATTCGTCGTTTTGGGCAAAAGCCCTACATCATAAGCATTATTTTCTTATTAAGGGCTTTTGCACGAAACGCCGATTTTCCTGCTTCTCGGATGCTGTCTGACTTGTTGTGCCTTTCGGACGCCACACACTTGATTCTAATCTCCATCATCTGCAGCATTCACTTTCGCCTCTCGATGCTGTTACAGAAGGAAAGGAAGATCCCATTCAGCCAGTCAGCATCGATGCAATAAGACAGGAGGATAACATTCTGTTCCCCTTTTTTTTATTTACAAATGGTTAGGGTGAAGTCATTCAGCCTTATGAGTACATTACACAGAACAGGAGGAGGTCATTCAACATTTCTAGCCTGCTGCACAGGAACAGGGGAGCACTGGGTACTGTCAGACAATCGACATTAGGGTGAGATGTTTCTTTTCAGGTTGGAAAGATTTACATTGGTGGAATGGCACAGAGTCAATTATTTAGGGCGGCACGGTGGCACAGTGGTTAGCACTGCTGCCTCACAGCGCCAGAGACCCGGGTTCAATTCCCGCCTCAGGCGACTGACTGTGTGGAGTTTGCACGTTCTCCCCGTGTCTGCGTGGGTTTCCTCCGGGTGCTCCGGTTTCCTCCCACAGTCCAAAGATGTGCAGGTCAGGTGAATTTGCCATGCTAAATTGTGTTGGGTAAGGGGTAAATGTAGGGGTATTGGTGGGTTGCGCTTTGGCGGGTCGGTGTGGACTTGTTGGGCCGAAGGGCCTGTTTCCACACTGTAAGATTAGCAACTATTTAGAATCTGTCAATGTTTTAGATGTGTGTACTGATTGGATTGAGCTCAATTAGCTCAGCAAACAAAATAGTAATTTAATCAGATGTTAATTGGTGGTAGAGCGTCTGTAAGGGGATAGAGACATTTGGGTTATGTGCAAACCTTCAGCAGAAACAGTATAGACTGGAATAACGAAATTCGTGCTGTGACAGAGTGTAAGACAACAGTAAACTATTTAAATGGAGAGAGATCACAAACTTTAGTGGTAGAAAGCATTTGTGCGGCCAGTTACATAAATCACACAAGGTTAGTATGCAGATGCACCAAGTGATTAGGACCGTATATGGAATGATTCTACTGCATACACATGCTATCAGAATGATTTAATGCATCTGTACAGAGCATTTCTGAGGCCGCATCTGATGTATTGTATGTAGTTATGATTCCCTAAACTGAAAATAAATATATACCCAATTGTTTTCGAAGCTTTGGAAATATATTTCACTTTACTTGCTCCTGGAAGAAGACCATGTTCTGTCATAAAGCACGGAAACATACCCTTCTGTCGAACCTGCCCATGCTGACCAGATGTCCTGAATTAATCACGTCTCATTTGGCAGCATTTGGCCCATTTCCGTCTAAACCTTTCCTATTAATGTATTTATCCAAATGGCTGTTCGATGCTGTTCTGGTCGCATTTTCCAACAGAACTTATGGCAATTAATTCCAAGCACTCCATGAAACGGTTACCACTTTTGTCCTTTTCAATATTTCACCTCTCAGCTTAAATCTATGTGCTCCAGTTTTGGAGTCCGCCTAAGTAGGAAAATGACGTTGGTGATTTACCATTTCTATGCCCCTCTTGGTTTAATACACATTTAGAAGGCCAAAACACTTCAGAGTCGAGAATGAGAGGCGTGTCGCTGATGGACATTTCCCCTGGCATGGTACACTAGAGCTAAGGATTCAAATTTAAGAAAATAATGTATACATTTTAACACAGTTACTATGACAACATGAATTTATTGTACAAAAAACAGGAGAACACATTTGAACATATCTTCAAATCTGCTTAGCCACCAAGAGAGTATAATTATAAATTAAAGGTTGCTTCGACATGGAGCAGGGAACAAGGATGGAGTCATACATTCCAAATAATTTTCAATGAGGCCTCACGTAGTCCAGTTTGATGGTCAGATAACATTATTGTCAATTTCAGTCAGAGACTGTCAAAACGTAATCTATTGGAGAAGCCACGGCTTATTGCTCACTCTCTTTCCTTGTTCCTTCTCACAGTAAAATGTGAGAGGTGAAAATATGCAATTCATCTTTAACAAAAGTGAAAGATTCCTGTTGATGATTCATTGGAACCTTTCCACTGCCTGAAGCAAAATTCAACTTTTCCAGGAAGTAATACCATTGCCCACAAATTGGTTGAGCAGAATAACCAGACAGGGAAAATAGCATTTGGGGCAATCTAATTTCGCCTCCTTTCTGGAATTTAACTGTTGCTTGGACAAACACTTTCGAGTTAATAGTCTGCAGGTTTTTCTTTTCTGTTTGTCTTCAGGTATGTGTATGTATGCGTTGGTGTACACCTGTGTGCGCGACTCTGTGTATGTCTCGGTGTGTGTCTGTGTATGTGTATGTCTGTATGTGCGAACGAAGTGCATCTCTGCATGCATTGAAATAGAAGAATTGATGCACATATTTGCCCAAATTGCTTCTCATGTATCATTGATTCATAACTTGACTAACGTTGCTTTGGTTAAAGATGAGTTATTTTTGTAAATTTAAGATATATATCTGAATTGTCCCGAACAAAGGATCTGACCTACTCTGAGACCGATATCATTGGCCATATGACTAACCTGGTAACATTTAAAATTAGTCATGACCAATGAAGTAGCAGGACCAGTAAATGAAAGAGAGACTATTTTATTAACTGGGCCTGACCACCCAAAGCATTCTTAAGTTGATAGCCCAGACTGTGTATTTGCAATGCGTGTTTGTAAGTGCACAGTGAAAACAACTGGGGTAAACTAGTTAGGTTGACTATCAGGTTAGAAAACAGACTAAAAAAATGTTATTTACAGAATTGCGGATGGAACCACAAAGAACAGAATATAGAATACCCACATCACTCAGAATATCTCGAAACGAGACATAATTATGCTGTTCTGAACATACACAACAGTCTCAATAAACAAACCCCTTAAACACAGAGCAAAAATGATTCAAAGGTTTTTATTTCGAAGTTAGAAGGACAGAAGGAGAGAGAGTGTCGCAGCCAGTTTGCACACAGCCCACTGTATAACCGACTCAACCAAGAGTTCAGTTTTTTAGATTGACCACTCCACTTTCATTATCCAGATCACTTCTAAAACATGAGCTTTGGCCTAAAGTCACGTGTTTACGTATAAAGAAAATGGCCTCTTGATGCACTTTTCTCTCTGTACACACCCGATTATGAGTTGGGAGTGTTTAACAGCTTCTCTGAACAAAAAGAAAAGGATACAGTATCCTTGAGAAAATGAACAGCTTTCAGAAAAAAAGACCAGCTTACTGATAGCTCTCCACTTAAAAAATGAACCATCAATGTCTAAAGATGGCTGATTTTAAAACGCCTGAAAAACAATGGTTTATTACTCTAAAACACGAATGTACACTACAATATTGACTCACATGGAAACAAGCAAACACATTCAATTTCAGGCCGTGGCACACTCCCCACTGAACGCCTCTGTATCTCATTGAAGTCTTGGTGATGCATCAGCAATCACGTGTTCGCAACTTGCCTCATACACAATTGTCAAATTGAATGGCAGCAACAACAATCTCCATCTAAACAGTCTGGCGTTTTTGTTTTTAAATTTCTCCACAAGTGTCAGTAGTTACGACCAGTGTATACAATTGTCTGGGATACTTTGCTGGTCATTTAAACACTGAAATGATTCAATATCAAGGCCAAGCTCACAATCGCTTTCGCCACTGTAGAATATTTCTGTTGATGAACATTCAACTGCCTTGAAAAATACCTGATGTTTCCTTCTACGCTAGCCATCCTCTTGCAGGATCATTGCACCAACACAGACATCATTGGTATTGATATACAATTTGAAAGAATTTGAGTATTTGGTGTGACTAATACCGGGGCAGTAGTTAACACAGTTCTGGGCTGACAAATGCCTTTTAACAGCTCCCTGTTCAATGAAAATCCTTGCCTTTCTTTCATAAGAATTCGTTTAGCCGTTCAGCTGCACTGCTAAAATCCTGAGCCAACTTTTGGTAAATTGCACTCAATCCCAGGAACCTTAGTACTGTTCAATTCGTCGACGGTGTGGGAAATTCCCTAACTACTTTCTCTTTCGCATTTCTTGGGGCCATTTTTTCTGCTTCCGAAAACATGGCTCGGGAAGCTGACTTGAGCTTTGGAAAATTCACTCTTAGCTAGATTTATCACCAAACCTGCTCTCCAAAATTGATCAAACAAGACTGATGAATGTTGTGAATGTTCCTTCCATTAATGATTAAAAATTACAGGGTCAACAATAAGGACCATACAGTTGGCAGTGACCTTATTATTCAGTCTCTCCAATATGGTTGGTGCGTTTGTCATACCAACTCGCCTGAACAGGACAGCACAGCACAGTTCAATAGGTGTAATGAAATCTGAATCTGTTTTGCTTTCTCCATCAGAGATAATTGCTAATAGCCTCTAACCAAGTCCAACTTCGAAATGCATTATTGGCCCAATTTTTTGACACAGGTGACCAGCCACAGAAGTCGAAATACATCAGTCTAATCGCTTATATTTACATCATACACAACTAGCTTACTAATCCCCAGGTTATTGCTGCATGTCTCCACATGTGACGATCATAAAGTTTTCAGGTCGTTTCGATTTTCTTGCTGAACGTAACTTAATAATTTATCTCAAATTTGACAACTTCTCCGTTGTCCAAATTGATATGACTAATGTCCAGTACAGAATAGTCTGAACATGGTTCTTTCCTTCTCTGTCAAAATGCTTTTGAGCATGTCGTCATGACACACTTTGTGACAGTTCTCTCTGTCTAGAATCCCTATCAAGAAATTCACCTCACTCAATTTCCTCTCTATTTAAGAAGCGTCACGAACAGTTGCTTTTCAATGTTCACCTATTAAAAACTAACATCCGATTAGTTGACATGTATTGCATGTCAGGCAAAATCCAACTAAATTCTTGCTTAGTCCAGGACAGTAAAAATGTCCTTGTATTATGGTCGGTGTTTTCCTCACTTGTCAATTACCTCCAAGTAGAAGCACATGTGTTACTCCAAGCACATCCGTTCTATGCCTACTGGCAAACCAATTTGATGTACCTGTGCCCAATTCTCATCTGTTCCAATATGTGACGGTTTCCATTTCACATGTTATTACATAACAAGTGTTATGTAATAACAGACACAGGGAAGCAAATATACTCCTTCTCCAAATGCTTTTGTTCTAAGCACTTTCAGATCTCATCTTCCTGCTGCAACTCAATAGACTCAGCAGAGGTAAAGGAACTTGTATTTTTACTTATTTTCTCCTGTTCTGTCGCACTTGCCTAATCAAACAATGTCTCTGAGAAAGCTGTTTCAGCTTACTTATCTGTGCCGTTTGATTTCTCCTACTTCAGCTTGTGATTCTGCGATCGTGTTACTACACAATTAGGGAATACTCCTGAATAAATGTTCTGAATTTCTTCAGTTGCTTGCATCTCCACTGCCATTTCAACTCCAGCTGGCAGCACAACTACCGGTGAATCAAATATATCATTCGCGAGGCGAAACTGTATTCCTCGAGCTGAGAGTTTGTCAAGGACCCCTATCACAAATTCTACATTCTTCTCTTGACATTGTAGCCTCACTTTACATAACTGAGCACTTGTACGCTCACCATGAATTCCTGTTACCAATAGCTTTTCCATCAATACTTTTTCAGGAATACAAATCCCGTCATCCTCCAGCGTTGCAGACTGAGGTGATCTTCTATCGCCTCATATCATAACCTCTTTGCCTGCTACTCCTGACCTATGCGAATGAGCTTTACGTCTGTTTGTTTTTTTAATAGATCTGGGACTTTCTCCCTAATCTACCCATGATTCCGCTTTCTAGCTTCCATTGGAATTTCTGTCACCACGCCAACAAAACATGCAGTGTTATCTTCTTTTCCTACATCTGGCTTTCTCCAAGCCTACCAACATTGTGGTGTTATTTGACTCACATTATTACAATTAAAGCACTGGAGCTTTTTGCCTTCTTTGTACCAGTCAAGGGATTCCTTTTTACCCTGTGGTAAGTTCTTCTTGCCAAAAACTCTTGGCGACTGCAAGAGCAATCGCTAGCCCATTTTTGACTACACAAACAAACCAACACGCGAAATAAACAGACTAGCACATGACACTGGCTGTTGAAAATCGCACAAAGAGCCAGTACCTTCTGGACTAGGCCAGATCAGTCAAAACATTCTTCAGCAGGCAGCCTAGACTGTAATATTGTAATTTGTGTCGTGAAGTGTACAGTTGAAAATTGCCCAGAGCAGTAAGCTAGGTTGATTTACAGGTTTTAAAACTGACAACCATGTATTCACAAAATTGTGGAATGAAACACAAAGAGCAGAATATCGATTATCCGCAGAACTCAATCTATCCAAATTCGACTTAGTTATGCTGTTCCGAATGTACACAACAGTCCCAACAAACAAACCTATTTAACTCAGATAAAAAAAAATGAAACCAGAGTTTGCAGGACAAAGTTAGAATGGGAGAAGGTGAGAGAGTCTAGCAGCTTGTTTCCTCACAGCCCACAGTTGAACTGACTCAATCAACAATTCAGCTATTAGGACTGACCACTCCACTATCATTACACAGTTCACTTCAAAAAGATACGCGTTGGCCTAAAGTCTCATCTGTTTACGTATAAATAGAAAGACTTCCTAATACACTTTCAGCTCTGTATCAAACTGGATTGTTAGAAGACCCTTATGAAAAAATAAAACAATTACAATGTATCCTTCGGAAAAGGAACAACTTTTAGAAAAAAAAGGACTAGCTGTCTGACATCCCTCCAACTTCAGCGTGAACAGGGATGTGGAGAAATTCATAAAGGGCTATTTTAGTGCGAATACTCTTGCCAGAAGTTTGTCGTGCTTGTGGGTTTATTTTTTGCATTTATTCAAAGTTGTGTCGCTCAGATGTTGCAAAAACAAAAAGTTGTTGATGTACAGATGTGAACTTGAGGCTGAGACCACAACCAGTTTGTTCACAATCACCGTGGCTGGTGGAGAACGCTCAAAGTGGCTAATGACCCACTTCCTGCTCCTCAGTGTTCCGTTCAGCCCCGGAAACATGCTACACAAGAGCAGCTCGAGGCCAGTTACTCAAATAATCTATGCACAGACCCGAAGACCATACTGCGCCTGAAAACGGTCACGTGCTGTTTGGTGTGGGCTTGGAAAATATCCTTGGGGAACGAAGCAGCAGATGACGCTTTGAAACAGCTTTTTTTTTCATGCGTTGTTCATGTTGTAGACGCATATTCACTGAAAATAGCTCCCATAACACACCCAGGGATGACTCACAGAATCCTACGGTCTCTCTGACTGCAACATCCAAGAACAGACCATCCAGGAAAATAACTTCCCAAAAACAGAATAACAGCACATAGGAAACACGATCAGGTCGTACAGCCCCTCAAGCATGTATTTGTATTCCAGCAGATCATGGCTGATCTGTTCTTGGCTTCAAGTAATCTTGAATGTCCAATCTATTCAGCCCTCAACTCTCTGATGCATCAAGTATCCATTGTAACCGCCTTCCAAACATCTCGGTGATCAATCTTCCCAGCTCTCTGGAATAGAGAAGTCTCAGCAATCTCTCCCCTTGGTGTGAAGGAAACACTCTCCAGACATTCACGTGTCCTATTGACATCAACAAAAGATATGAACATAATGTAAGAGTGACTGGCACTGGTATCACGGCAGTATTTGACTGAACAAGGCGCTAAAGAGCCTGAACAAAATGCAATTTAACGGGAATCAGTTGTAAAACCCTTCTGGTTATGTCAATCGGAACACAATGTGGCTGGTAGGTATCAGTCTTCTCAGTCTATGATATCACGAAGGAAATTTCTCAGGATAGCTTCCTCAGCACAAAAGTCTTCAGCAGCTTCATCAATGCCTTTCCCTCTGTCATAAGATAAGTTGTTAGGATATTAAGTTCGACCACACAATGTATAGATAAATTTCTCAATTCCACAGGTACTAAAGTATAAAATGAGGACAACATTCAAAGTTGTGGTGTTAACGTGTCGGTAATACTCATGTAAGTGTGCAGCTCAGCAAGCACATTTCCACATTAAAAAAGAGGAGATCATTCAGCATCTCAAGCTGGTTTGACAGGAATCTGAGAAAGCTATTAAGCCCATCAATGCCATTGGATAAGAAGAGGCACAGCCCATTCACACTCTCCTGCCTATTACACTAGAAGTGTTTAAAGAATAAAACTCAAGTGTTCGAATCCAAAGTAGACATGCAGGAAACTGGAAGAACTCAACAAGCCAGACAGCATCAGGAGTTGGAGAAATCAACGCCTTGGGTATAATTGTTCTTCAGGCCGAGGCGTAAGCATTAGGGGAGCTGCAGATAAAGAGGCGGGGGAAGGATGAGGAGGCAGGACGGAGGGCTGGGGATAAGTGAACGCAGGTAGAGTGCATGCGTTGGTCATGGGAGGAATGAATCTGGTTTGTAGTTCGAATAAGGGTTTATCAGAGGAATGAAAAGAAGGGGAGGCGCTGGGAACGGAGTTTAGGGATTTAAAGGGAGTCTATTTGAAGTTGGAAGACTGAATTTAGAGTCCTCCGGGTTGCAGGCTGTGCTGGCGGCAGATAAGGTATTGTTCCTCCAAAGTGCTTCTGTCGTTCGCTGTGGTAATGGGGATCGTGAAAGATGGTTATGTTCAATAGGGATTGAGAGTGCGAATTGAAATAGGTGCGGACCGGACAGTCTGATCATCCCTTAGGGACCCAGCTGAGATGCTCAGCAAAACATTCGCTTAGTTTACGTTTGGTCGTCCAGAGGTAGAGAAGATCTCATCTGGAACACCAAATGAGGTCCATGAAATAGGATCCCACCAACTGACACATTTTCCACACGCAGCCTTCCCTTTGGTAATATTCGGTTTGTGCTACATTCCCCACGAATCACTACACTGCAGGCATCGTCTCCTACAACCGGATGGATACATGGCCTTCTCGCACAATATCTCTTTCACCTCCATCCAGTGCCTTTAACAGAACTTCCAGGTTCAGGCAGAGGATCATCTCCCTCTCTTCAAACCTGTTTTACTGCATTCAGTGTTTCCGATCTTGTATTTTCTCCATCACGGAGACCAAATATAAACTAAGGGCACATTTTGCTGTGCATCACAGGTGGGCCCGCAGGGCAGACCTGACCTTCTACTCACCACCAATTTCAAAACCCCCAACCACTCTCTCGCAGACGTAAACAGACCTGGCCTCCTCTATTGCAACAGTGAGTCTGACAACAAATGGAGATTAAGTTGTGCCTCACAAAACTTATCGAATCCTTTGAGAAGGTGGACGAATAGGTGGATAAAGGTAAAGCGGTTGATGTGGATTTCAGTAATACTTTTGATAAGTTTCCCCAAGGTAGTGCATTGCACAAAATACAGATGCATGGGATTGAGGGAGATTTATTGGTTTATATCAGAGGTTGTCCAGCTGAAAGAAGACAGAGGATGGCGATTGATGGGAAAAGTTCATCCTGGAGTTCAACTCCTAGTGGTGTACCGCAAGGACCTGTTTTGTGGCAACTGCTGTTTGTCATTTTTGTAAGTGACCTGAATGAGTGCATAGAAGGATGGGTGAGTGAAATTTGCGGATGACATGAAGGTCGATGGCGTTGTGGATAGCGCTGAAGGATGTTACAGGTAACAATGGGACAGAGATAAACTGCAGAGCTGGTCTGGGAGGAGGCAAAGGAAGATTAATGCGGAAAAGTGTGAGGTGATTCAGTTTGCAAAGAGCAAATGAGTAAATTCTGCGGATTTAATTGTAAGATTCTTGGTAGTGTAGATGAGCAGTGAAATCTCAGTATCCATGCACATCGATCCCTGAAAGTTGCCACGCAGGTTTGTGCATTTGTTAAGAATGCATACGGTGCCCTAACCTTTAATTGATAGAGGGATTATGTTTGGAACGACTACGTCATGCTGAACTTTACACAACTCTGAGTGTTGTGTACAGCACTGATCACCGTAATATCGGAAGGATGTGAAAGCTTTGGAGTGGGTTCAGAGGAGATTGATTTCCGAAGATGTTGCTTGTTACGGAGAGAAGTTCTTAATAGTAAAAACGCAGAAGATTGTGACTGTTTTCGTCAGAGAGAAGAGGTTGAGAGGGAAAGTAATTGAGACATACAACATAATCAGAGGGTTAGATGGGGGAGATGTGAGAGTGTTTTCCTTGGATAGTGATAGCTCACACGGTGGGCATAGCTTTAAATCGAGGGACGATAGATGTAGGACAGATGTCAGGTGTAGTTTCTTTACTGAGAGAGTCGAATGGGCGTGTAACACGCTGCCTACAACTGTGGTAAACTAGTCAAAATGATCACTGGATAGACATAGGAATGAAAAACGAATAGTATGGGTTTGAATGCCTTCAAATTGGTACTGCGATGTTCAATGTTCTCACAGCTTACATTCCACTTTGGCAGTCTACAATCTGGAGGACTCAACAATAATTTCTCCTATTTCAAATACTCGTCCCAACCATGCCCCAACTCCCTTTCCAATCTTACGCCCTGCCTTCCATTCCACCGAATCGCCCTGTCTCCCAGCTACCTGCCAGATTCACCCATCACATCAAACGATCAAGTTGAACCCACGACGTCTGTTCACCTATTCCTACCTCATCATTCTACTGTTTTCGCCAAACGAACCACTCCTTCCCTCTTTAACTGCAGGTGCTCCTAAACCACCCTAAGTCCTGAAGAATGGTTTTACCTTAAATGCTGACTTCTCCATCTTATGTTGCTGTCTATCGTGCAGAGTCCTTCAATCTACTGTTTGCCTCCAATTACAAAGGAATTTAAGGTATCCAGTGAGCCCAGCACGCTGATAAGGAGGAACCACGGGTCGTCCAATACTGTCATTGAACGTCTTCCCTGGGACAAGGAGAAGGTCATTCAGCCATTTGAGACACGAAAACATTAACAGAAGAGGCCATTCAGCACCTCCATACTGAAACACAAAAGCAGGAGTTTGACATTGATGCTCCGAGATGACAATCCAATGAAACAGAGACTGCGCAGGAAGACTTCTCCACATTACTCCTCCTGGCTCTGATGCTAATGGTACATACGTGTTACGTTAATATAGTTTGCTGACAGTGAGGAGGGACAATGGATGGTTTGTGCCAAGTCACAAAGAGGCATCTTCCATCTCGGAGAAGATAGGTTAGTGCTCGGTTTGGAAGTCAGAAGCGGGTGGGAATGTCTAACTCTTTCAGAGAGTGGTTGTTGACAGACTTGGGAAAAAAATATGACGCTTGATGCAGGGACACACAGCAACTGCGCATTGAGACAGTGAGAGACATTTAGAACCTGAAGCTCTTACTCGCACAACTTACAGCAAATATCTTACAGTCATAGAGTCCTACAGAACGGAGACAGGTTCTTCAGCCCAAACTAGTCCTTGACGACGAAAATGTACATCCACGCTTACCGCATTTTCCTGCGCTTGAACCCACATTTTAAACATTTCCTTTCTATTTCTTTGTCCAAATGTGAACATGCAAATTGCGCGAAAACATGTGTTATATTTCTCGCTATCAAAGTTTCGTTTCTGAATTAACGGCTGTTGGTCCAAAGCACTCAAGTTTTAATATTAACAGCTTTTATTCAGTTATAACAATCCAGACTAAAATCACGTTTCCTTCACGCTTTCCGCATGGGACCATCACCAAAGACATTCTTCTGGTGAATCTACTTTACATTGTCCATCTGTGGAAAGAAGATCATTCCTTTAAAAGATGGGAACATCTGTACACAGTGTCACAAGTACTGTCATAACAGCACATTACTACTATAGGAAGGCATATTCACCCCTATACTTTAATACTTTTGCCACATCATGGAATGTGCAGATTACCTGCTGCTCTTTGTGAATTCTGTCATTGAATCATCACGAAGGCCAACCAGTTCATTTTCGCCGAGACCACGTCCGATCCTCTAACCTTCTAGTAAATACTAAATTACGAATGATCGTATATTTTGCCAAAACATTACTCTACCTTGCAAACAGCTCTGCTTCAAGCACAACTACATTATCAGTAACAACACCTTGTCAGTGCCAATGAAGATGTTTGGAGATACTGGGAGACCATGGCCTCGCGGTATTATTTCAAGGTTATTGATCTAAGGACCCTGGTGATGTCCGAGGTCACGGACACAAATCCCACTACAGCAAATGGTGGAATTTGGATTCAATAAAATATCGGGAATGAAGAATTAAATGAAACAATGAAACCCTTACCGACGGTCATAAAAAAAGCCCTATCTGGCTGTCGAATGTCCTCCATGAAAGAAAATCTACTATCTTCACCTGGTTGTGACATGTGACTCCAGCAGTGTGGTTGACTTTGGAATTCACATTGAAATGGCAGGCTAGCCACTCAGTCATAGTACTCCACTACAAAGCCTCAAAGAAATGAAACCACATGTATTTTAGTACTCACTACATACAACCCGCGGACTGCAGTGTGTCTGGAAGGCAGCTCACCAACATTTTCTCAGGAACAATTGTGAAAGGAAATTAAATGCTGGCACAGCATCCCGTTAATGAATAAAAGAAAATGATCACACTCAGGGAATAGAGGCAAAGGGACATGTCTCACTTTAACAATGACTTTAATGTATACCTACATGGGCACGATATTCTCGAATATGGGAACAGGAGAAAAATAAATTAGATTAATCCCGTTTTTCAGTTCCACACTAACTGATTGTCAACAATTCCAGTTTTTGATTTTTCTTCAATCTCTCTCTTTCTCTACCCATTCAACTCGCTCCTGCTCCACTTGAGAAAAGACGTCCCTGTTACCTGCATCAATCACGCTATTCCCCAGCTGCGGTCAGTTCTGATCTATGGTCATCGGACTCACAGTGCCACCTGTTTGTTTTCACTCGAGCCAGCAAAATTTGCTTATATTCTCTGGCACTTGCTCGTCTTTATTGTTTCCGATATTTAGCATCATTCTTTAATTAATTCATAAGTAATGTTGTTATTATATGGGCTGCTAGCAATGCAGACGTTTGTTGACCTCACTAAATGCCATTTACTATGAAACTATTTCTTCACAAAGGTCCAGAGCCAAGCATATTTCTGTGGGTCTGGAATCAGTCTTAAGCTAGGTTAGGTAATAATGAAAGATTTATTTACCACATGATAGAAGTGAAAAATATTGTAAAATAGCGAAAATGTTGGCAGTCTTATGGTTGATATTCGTGCAATTCGATTTTATTTCCAGTTGCTGCCATTTGATGTTACGTACTCATGGCATCTGCGGTAGGATGTGAAACAGAGTCCTTTGTGCAATAACTTGGGCCTATGAATTGCATCTCCAGTGATATTATTACTTTGACACAGTGTTTCTATCATCTGTGGGAGATGTGAAAACATATCTTTCGTGCAATAGTATGTCGTTGAGAATGACATCTCCAGAGATGTTACTACTCTGGTACAGTGCCCGTATCAACTGTGGGATACTATGAAACAGTTCCTTTAGTGAAATATCATTTCCCTCTGAACTGCATCTCCAGCAACATCCTGACTCCAACACGGTGCCCCTGTGATCTGTGGGAGGATATGAAACAGTGTCTTTACTGTAATAACCTGTTCCATTTGAGTTTTGTCTCCAACCACATTAAACTCTGACAGTTTCCTTCCTACATGTGGAAGAAGTGAAACAGTACCTTTATGTTAATAGCTTGGGACTCTGAAGTACATATCCAGTGGTAATACTACTCCGACAAATTGACACTGTCATCTATGGGCTGATGCAAAACAAAAAATTTAGTGTAATAACATTTCCCTCTAAATTACATCTCCAGCGACGTTACTACTCTAACACAGTGTCCTTGTTACGTGGGAGGATGGTAAACAGTGTTTTTCGTGTAATAACCTGTCCCTTTGAATTACATCTCCAGCGACATTGCTACTCTGACACAGTGCCACTCTCGTCGGTGGGAGTATGTGAAACAGTGTCTTTAGTGGAATAACCTTTCCCTTTTAATTCCGTCTCCAGTGACCTTACTACTCTGGCACAGTGTCTCTATCTTCTGTGAGAAGTTGTGAACCATTGTTTTTAATGTAATATCCTGCGCCTGTCTATTACATCTCTAACGAATGTACAACTCTCAGAAGGTGTCGCTGTCATCTGTAGGTGGGTGAGGAGCAGTGAATTTCGGATAATGATCAGGGCCTTTGAAATTTGTGTTTGGGAATGCGATCAGTCCTGTTCTCAGATGTTTGAAAGGAGTGGGCGGGGTGGTATGGGCCCTTCGCAAATTTGTGATTATAAATGTCGTTTGCAAGTTTTTTCCATCTTTGCTAAAGAAAAATAATGAAATTGCAAAGAAGTTCACCACAGGTGCTTGGGATTAAGAAATTAATAGTGATGGAGAAACATATCAGAAATACCAACAGTAGCGAGAATGGGATAGTAGCCCAACGGAATAATCAGCAGTGCACCGAATATCGATCTGAAAATGTCGACCAAACCTAGGGAAGATAGAAAATAGCCGTGGATAAACTGCTGTCTATTATAGCAGCATTCCAGTTTGCTATTCTAAGATATGGATCCACTTTAGTAACTTCCCAGTTTATTTTTCTCAGATTCGGATCCGTTGTTGCAACATTGCAGTCTGCTGCTCTCAAAATTTGATCCATTGTTCCAACATACCAAGCTTCTGTTCTCTGATTTTGATCTATTGCTGTAGCATTCCAGACTATCCCCGGAGTCTGTCTTCTCTTGTCCGTGTATCTGTAGCTGCTGATCCCTATCAGTGTCGGAGGTCATACATCTACTGTTACAATGGGAGAAAACATTTCAAGAACCCCCTTACTAATAGAAAAGGTAAACCCTCCAGTGACAAAATTAGAATCTATGGAGACTGACATCAATCACAGCCACAGTGGAAACACTTCTGGTTACCTCCTTGCAACATGGCACATTTATTTGACAATAAGAACTGTACTGGAATGAATGCTGACATCGCTGTCAATTGGGTAAAAATAATGAATGCAGATGCAGAAAACCAGATTCTGGATTAGTGGTGCTGGAAGAGCACAGCAGTTCAGGCAACATCCGAGGAGCAGTAAACTCGACTTTGCGGGCAAAAGCCTTTAATCAGGAATACAGGCAGAGAGCCTGGAGGGTGGAGAGATATGTGAGAGGAGAGTCAGGGAAGGGAGAATGTAGCATAGAGTACAGTAGGTGAGTGGGGGAGGGGATGAATGTGATAGTTCGGGTGGGGAGAGTGGAGTGGATAAGTGGAAAAGAAAATAGGCAGGTAGGACATGTCAGAACAAGTCATGGGACAAGTGCTGAGCTGGAAGTTTGGCACTGGGGTGAGGTGGGGAGGGGGAAATGAGGAAACTGTTGAAGTCCAAATTGATGCGATCTCTAAAGAAGGAGGCCATCTCTTTTGTTCTGTGCTAGAACTGGTCCTCCTGGAAGCAGATACGGCAGAGGCGGAGGAATTGGGAATACGGGATGGCATTTTTGCAGGAGATGGGCTGGCAGGAGGTGTAATCCAGGTAGCTGTGGGAGTCAGTGGGTTTGTAAAAAATGTCGGTATCAAGTCGGTCGTCATAATGGAGATGGAGAGGTCGAGGAAGGGGAGGGAGGTGGCAGAGATGGTCCAGGTAAATTTAGGGTCAGGGTGGAATATGTTGGTGAAGTTGATGAATTGCTTAACGTCCTCACGAGAGCACGAGGTGGCGCCAATGCAGTCATCAATGTAGCGGAGGAGGAGGTGGGGAGTGGTGCCGGTATAATTAAGGAAGATCGACTGTTCGATGTAGCCAACAAAGAGACAGACATAGCTGGGGCCCATACGGGTGCCCATGGCTACCCCTTTGGTCTGGGGGAAGTGGGAAGATTCGAAGGAGAAAGTATTAAGGGTGAGGACCCGTTCGGCCAAACGAATGAGTGTCGGTGGAAGGGTACTGTTGGGGACGTCGGGAGATGAAGAAACAGAGGGCTTGGAGGCCCACGTCAGGGCGGATGAAGGTGTTGAGGGATTGGATATCCATAGTGGAGATGAGGTGATGGGGCCGTGCAAATGGAAGTCTTGGAGGAGTTGGAGGGCATGGGTGGTGTCCCGAAGGTATGTGGGGAGTTCCAGGGCTAGGGGGAATAGGACAGTATCGAGGTAGGCAGAAATGAGTTCAGTGGGGCAGGAACATGCTGAGACAATGGGTCGGCCAGGGTGGTCAGGCTTGTGGATCTTGGGAAGGAGGTAGAACTGGGCATTGCGGGGTTCCCGGACTTTGAGGTTGGAAGCTGTGGGTGGGAGATCTCCCGAGCTGATGAGGTTCTGTATTGTCTGGGAGATGATGGTTTGGTGATGGTGGTGGGGTCATGGTCAAGGGGGCTGTAGGAAGAGGTGTCCTCGAGTTGGCGTTTGGCTTAAGCAGTGTAGAGGTCAGTACGCCAGACTACCACTGCGCCCCCTTTATCTGTTGGCTTGATGGTGAGGTCAGGATTTGAGCAGAGGGATTGAAGAGCTGCGCGTTGTGAGGGTTAGAGGTTGGAGTGGGGGAGGGTGATAGACATGTTGAGGCGGTTAATGTCTCGGCGGCATCATAAATGAACAGTTCGAGGTCGGGTAATAGGCCAGCGCGGGGTATCCAGGTGGATTCAGTGTGTTGGAGGTGGTGGAAGGGGTCCTCAGAAGGGGGGCAGGAGTCCTCATTGTGAAACTAAGCTCAGAAGCGGAGGCGGCAGAAGAGTTGTTCAACGTCACGGTGTGTATTAAATTCATTGATGCGTGGACGGAGGGGGATGAAGGTGAGTCCTTTGCTGAGGACTGATCGTTCTTCCTCAGTGAAGGGAAGGTATGGAGGGACGGTGAAAACTCGACAGGGCTGGGATGTGGGATCTGGTGTGGATGTGGAACTGGGAGTTGGGGTGGAGCCTGTAACTGGAATGGGTGTAGTGGGGGGAATGGGGGTGGAGTCATAAGCTGGGGTAGTGTTCCCCTCAGGGTTCTAAGAGGTGGGGTTGGTGACAGTGGGATCTGTGGGGAGCGTGTCAGCAGAAAACAGGCGAGTGGCGTTGGTGGGGGTTGAAGTGGTAGTGACCACAGCAATGGCGGGGCAGAAGTCAATGAGTGTAGGACATCAGCGGTGATGTGAGGGTCGAAAGTGATGTCAAGTGTGATGCATGAGGAATTGTGAGGTGCGGAAGTGGCTGTGGGAGTAGCCATGATGGGGACGGAAATAACATCATCAATCAGCGTGCTGATGGTAGCTGCAGCAGCCGCATGGCTAATGGCGTCCAAGATCGCAATTTCCCTTTCCACGTGATTAAAGATGCCCTCCAACGCATCTCATCCACATCCCACACCTCCGCCCTCAGACCCCAGCCCTCCAAACGTAACAAGGACAGAATGTCCCGGTGCTCACTTTCCACCCTACCAACCTTCGTATAACCCAAATCATCCGCGACATTTCCGCTAACTCCAAAAAGATTCCACCACCAGGGATATATTTTCCTCCCCACCCATTTCTGCCTTCCGCAAAGACCGTTCCCTGCGTGACTACCTGGTCAGGTCCACACCCGCCTACAACCCACCCTCCCATCCTGGAACCTTCCTCTGCCACCACAGGAATTGCAAAACCTGCGCCCAAACCTCCCTCCCTCACTTCCATCCAAGGCCTTAAAGGAGTCTTCCACATCCATCAAAGTTTTACCTGCACATCCACCAATATCATTTATTGTATCCTTTGCTCCCGATGCATTCTCCTCTACATTGGGGAGATTGGACGCCTCCTCGCAGAGTCCTTTAGGGAACAACTCCAGGACATCTGCACCAATCAACCACACTGGCCTGTGGCCCAACATTTCAAATCTTCCTCGCACTCTGCCGAGGACATGGAGGTCCTGGGCCTGCTTCACCGCCGCTCCCTCACCACCCGACACCTGGAGGAAGAACGCCTCATCTTCTGCCTAGGAACATTTCAACCCAGGGCATCAATGTGGACTTGAGCAGTTTTCTCATTTCCCCTTCCCCCACCTCACCCCAGTTCCAAACCTCCAGCTCAGCACTGTCCCCATGACTTGTCCTGACTTGTCCTACCTGCCTATCTTCTTTTCCACCTATCCACTCCGCCCTCCCCCCCGACCTATCACCTTCATCCCCTCTCCCACTCACCTATTGTACTCTATGCTACTTTCTCCCCACTCCCCCAGCCCTCCTCTCACTTACCTCCCCACACTTCAGGCTTTCTGCCTGTATTCCTGATGAAGGGCTTTTGCCCGACACGTCGATTTTACTGCTCCTCGGATGCTGCCTGAACTGCTGTGCTCTTCCAGCACCACTAATCCAGATCGCTTTCAATTGGTCTAATGTTCAATTCCCATTTTCCATCGTGACGTTAGTCGGGAGGGAGAATGATGAATGTTTCTGATCGCTGGCTAGATGATTCTGCTGTGTTGTCCGTTTTCAAAGCTACAATTGCCTGAATCCCATACCATGCCCCCCACGAAAAAAAAAACAATCACCATTTTGCGACTGTGCTGAGCTCTCCTTCACTGGAACAGGCACCTACCAATAGATTTACAGTGGACATATTTCTCCTGAGGAGATACAGGAAGTGTGGTTTCGCTGGACATTCATCTCGGAGTTCAGATGAGGCAAGTTTGTATCTTAATAAAGCCAAATGTGGCATGCTATAACAAAGCTGCTCTTTTGACAAGGTAATGTTATCCTTGATTTTTTTTCAGGGAGGAACTAAACGACCGAAGTTTTAAAATGTTTGAATGGTAAGTAGGGGGCCATTTGTTTATATCCAACAGATAATGCCGCAGTCAGAAAGCTTTCAATGCCTTAAGAAAGACTTATAATCAAGGGAGCATGGACATGTCTACAACTGGGCATTTCATTTCAGTTCGGGAGTTCTTTTACAGAATATCACTTGAAACTGAACGCTCACGCCTCCTTCTGCGCTTCTGACTAGTGTTCTTTTGGTGTCACGTATATTCTTTGTGCAAAGGGGTTCGTTTATTGGGATTTTTGCTCGTACTTTCGAACAAACTTATTACTTCTGGGAATTCTGTCATGTTCTAAGAGGATAGTTTGTTCGGGTATACTGTTTTCGGTTCGTTGTGTTTCATTCCGTATTCTTCAGAATTATTTCTGTTTGTTTAAACCTCGGCAATCTGACCAGCTAATTCACTCCAGGAGTAGACACTGTACACTTACTTTCAACAAAAATATAAGTTACGGCAAGGGCTACCAGATTAAAGATGTTTTCAGGCGTCCGGCCTGGTCCATAATACATTGTGGGTTCTATGCAGGATTTAGTTAGCGAGTGGTAAGTGTAAGTATCTTTTATTTCAGGTGTTCATTTGGTTGAGTAAAAATATCTTCGAACAGCAATGAATATTTCAGTCAGCAAGAACGTTCTGGAGGTGGAAGCAGTGACATTGGGGTTTTCACAAAAACCTAATAACACCAAGCTTCTGGAATTAGGAGACAAGCTGGAATTGAAGCTAATTCCGAATGTAAGGACAAGTTGGAGGTTTGCGGCAGTATCTCAGCTTTTAAATTTGCTGGAAATTCATCAGGATCTGTTGGGATGGCACAACCTCAAATGAAAATAGAGTAGCTTGAGCTCGACCCAGAAATAAAACATTTTGAATTCCTATGAAAATCAGAAGAGAAAGCAAGAGAACGGTTTTAGCAGAGGAAATAGTAAAACAACAAATTATTTAATTGAAGAAAAAGGAAAAAGAAAAACCGAGAGCGTTTAAGACAAAAACGCGCTCAGTTATATAACGTGAGGTGAGAACGTCCAGAAAGTTTTGAGAATTTGTGATAGGAGAACTGGACAAACTCTCAGCTCCGGGTATCTAATTTGTCCTTGTGAATGATATAGCTGATTGACCAGTTGGAATGCTGCCTACTGTGGTTGAACAGACAGTGGACACGCAGGAAACTGAAGCAAGGCAGGGCACTCATTCTGGAATCTTGCCTGATTGTGTTTTAACAAGGTCACAAATTCACCATTTGAAACAGCATAGAGAGGCTTCAGATAAGGAAGCTGAAGTCGCATCAGCAGACTCTGTGATCATCTATTTGAGACAAAACAGAAACAAACAGGTGACCATGTAACATTTTAACTCAACTAAACTAACTTAGTTACATGAGAAAGATGAACATTTAAAGCACTGGTATCAAAAAGCATATACAGTGTGGCGGGGGGAGGCACTGGATGTATCTCTGGGTGTTATCATTTGAAAAATCATGTCTTAGTTAGGAAATGCAGACAATCACATATTCAACCTGATGACAAATGGGCATGTATTCATTACATTATCTTGCCAGTGGGGTATGGAAGGGACGTGCTGTGATTGGCGCATGTGCAACCACTTGGAGGTCATTTAGGAGTTAGGAAAACACAGGCTAAAGTACAAAAACAGTTTGACTGGCCTCGATTGCAGAAGGATGCAGTTGAATTTTGTCAGACATGCCATGCATGCCAGAGAATTGGAAAACCACTGGCGATAATAAAATCTGCAACTTTCGTACCGATTCCAGTATTTGAGGATCTTCCTATAAGAATCTTAATTGATTTCTTCGGTGCCCTAACTCACACGAAAAGATGGAATCACTATTTCCTAACCATAATACATGTATTAATTGGTTTCGAGAGGCCATCATATTATGCACTATTGCAGCTCAAAGAATTATTGACAAATTACTCAAATTTGCAATTAGAAATGGACTATCAATAGAGAAACAGTCCGATCCAGGTTCAAACTTCACATCCCTAGTATTCAAAGTCCTTCTTGACAGCTTAGGTATAAAACAACTCAAATCTACATGCCACCCAGAATCTCATGGAGGGCTAGACAGGTGTCCTCAAACATTAAAGACGATTTTGAAGCATATTGTCAATGCTATCCCGTGAATTGAAATAAAGGAATTCCGTTTGTACCTTTTATGATCAGAGATGCACCAAATAAATCGTCCAGTTTCAGTCCATTTGAATTAGTGTTTGTCCATGAATTGAGAGGAACGTTAACATTTATAAAGGAGAAATTCGGAAGTCAGTATGCAGGGACCACAGAATTGGATATTGTGTCAAATTTTAGGGAGAGATTAAACAGAGCTGGGGAGTTTGCTCGACCGCATTTTAAACCATGACATCATGCAAATAGATAGCCAACGGGCACGAAATCAAAAATTTGAAATTTTGTTCTCGGGATTAAGGTGATATTGTTACTTTAATTGACACGTGAACCTTTAAAACTAAGTTTTGTGTGTACACGGTCAATTGTAAAGGAAATTGATGAGGTGAAAGTCTTGTTAGGAACTCCAGACAGAAAGAAATCTCACAGGGTGTATCATGTGAATAGGCACATACGGTATGTTGATTAGCAAGGAAAGCATTTGGAGAAGATGTTAATGATTCCAACACAGAAGGAAGAACGAAGTTCAAGCAAACTTGAATTGGACATTCGTCAATTTTAATTTGACAATGAGTAAATTGTGAAAACTTCGGAAAAATGATTGATTTACATTCCTAAGAAAAATCAAAGTGACCTGAAAGAGTTATCACTAAAATATAGGTACATATGCAGAAACAAACTTGAAAACGCTCATATTATTGTTCTTGTTGTAGACTTAGGTGATGCTGTTCCGATTAACCAGCATCCTTACAGGCATAACCATCTAAGGTTGTCACAGGTTCGGAAGGAGATTCAATGCATGTTCCAAGAGGAAATACTTGAAGTGAGTATGTAGTGACTCGAGCTCATTCAAAGTCATACTACCAAAGCCAGATGGTGACCAAGGTTCTTGTGTGTACTATGGAGAAGTCAATGCAGTTACAAAGATCATTGCACATTCAATTTCGCGGTTGCAAGATTGTGTTGAAAAGGTAGGACAAACAACTTACATTTATAATTTGGACTTGCTCTGAGAATACTGGCTAGTAGTTATGTCAGAAAGCAAAGGCAATTTCGGCTTTCATAACGCCAAATGGACTGAATCAGTTTGAAATCAAACTGTTTGGGATTAAAGACTGTCAGAACACAATACAGTAATTGCCAGATTACCAAACTCTCTTGCATTGATGACGATGATTTTTCATGCCTCATGGAAGGAATATTTGCAACATTTATGAGACGAGTTCAATCTATTTCATTTTGATAAACCTGGCCATAGCTGAATTTGTCAAAGGCCAAGTCACCTTCCCGGGCCGTGTTATTGGACACGGCCAAACGGCCCCAGAGATGCGAAAACGAAGGTAATTGTGTAATTTCCCACTCCATCGTTAAAAAGAGTTTTACTAAGTCTCCTGGGATTGGGTGGATGTAATCGAATGTTTTTGTCGAACTTTAGGTATGTGTCTGCTCCACTCCCTGAGTTGCTCAAGAAAAGCAAGGAATTTCAATGGACAGGGGACTGACAAATGGAATTTGACAGTCTCAAAGCTGTGTTGACATCTGGCCTGGTGTTACACAAGGCCTCTCAGTGTGAGTGTGGATGCAAGTGACGTAGGTGTTGATGGTTATTTTTTCAGAAAGACCACAAGAAGATAGAAATACCTATCGGATATTTCTCCAGGATGTTGCACGTTCATCAGCAGAAATATTAGACAGCTGAGAAAGAGACTTTGAGCTTGGGGCTAACATTAGAACATTTCAATGTTTGTACGGACCAGTAACGCATCCGAGACATTTTTATACATTTTTCATAACTCATTAAATCTTGTGGAGGAATTGAAAAACAAAAATGTAAGATTGTTTAGGTGGAACCTGTTGTAACCGCCATTCAATTTGAAAACTGTGTAAGTGGCAGATCGTGAAAAGTGTTTGCTGTCCCATAGTCGAGACCTGAATGAGTGATTAAGGCAGTGGGAGTGGTGGGAGTACGACAGTCTGAATCCGAAGTTCGTTGTACATATTTGCATATTTACAGTCAGTGAATATACGAGTGTTTTAGAGTACTAAACAAACATTGGGCGGTTTTGACGAATGAAGCGTTCTTTGGATATTGATGGTCAATTTTTTAGGGGGTGGGGAGTGTCGAAAAGCTGGGCCTTTTACAATGTTATGATGTCCTTGATTTTTTCAGAGATTTCCAAACCAACCCAAGTATCCAGCATGTCTGAAGTTTGAATGGATCATTGGGGCCCTTTTGTTTATACCAAGCGTATAATGTTTCATGCAAATTACTTAAAGATGAACTGGTACAACCAAGCGAGTGTGGCCAGCACTCTGAGTGCGCAGGTAAGTTCAGTTCGGGGTTTAGTTGAGTCAGGGTCACAGTTGAAACTGGACGCTTTTCCCCTCCTTCTGTCCTTTTGACATCGTAACCTGTAATTGTTTTGCCATTTTATTCTTTGTACTCAGTGGTTTGTTTTTTGGGAATGTTGTAAATAGTTTGGAACAGCATCGTTAAGTCTCTATAGCCTGTCAAGTTCGGATAGGATAAGTTATCCAGTATTGTATTTTGTGTTCTTTGTGTTTCATTCCATAATTTTGTAAATACGTTCCGATCACTTAAAACTCGGCAGTCGGACCAGCTAATTCGCTCTGGGGATATCCATGATACACTTACCTAAAAGAAATGGCGAAGTTATGGTTTGAGCTATTAGCTTTAAAATGTATGCAGGGGTCGGCCCTGCTCCATAACAACGTACTATAACCATCTTTATTAAAATTCAAGGATTAATGAGTCAGGAATAGAATGAATATGATATTGGCTAGCAGACAGAAAGGACTAGGCACAACTTCTTATTTAACACTGAACTGTTTGGTTTTCATAAACTAAAATGAAACATTTGCAGTGAAAAAAAGAAACATTTTAAAACGTATACAGACATTTCTAATATTATTATATTCCACCTGGCTTAAAAAAATGGTAGTTTGAAAATAATCATGAATTATTTTTGGATATTTTGCTTGTTTTGCATGTTAATCAAACAAAATAGAAAACTAATCTTTTATAAATAGACTATAATATGTGTATTAACTGCAGTAAAACTATAATTAATATTTAACTATGTCTGCCATTCCAGGAACAGCTGTAAGATCCATGCTGCTCTGCGAAGTTTTTTTTTCAAACTTTGCTTTCCATTACGAGCAACAGTGTGCATATGTTCAAATAATTTGCCTCCAATTCTGGTTATGCATGACGATATGATTTGATCTCCTGCCATGTACCTATAATCTAGAATTAAAGAGAATCCTTATCCTCGTCACGCTGGCTCTTAGAAACAAAATGAGGTACTGAAATGGCAAGGTTATGGAAACCTGAATGACAGGTAAAATCGTGAGACTAGCAAAGAGGCAACAGAAGCATACATACGCTAGAGGCGACTGAAGACAAACAAAGCTTTGGAAAAATATCGCAAATGTAGGACCAATCTGAAACAAAGGATTTCGGTGGTTAAAAGGGGTCATGAAATAAGTTCTGCAAGCAGGGTTAAGGAAAACTTTCTCCATTTTTTTAAATTCATATAGAAGGAGAAAGAGGTTAATCAGAGAAAGGGTTAGTCCATTAAAGACAAAGGAGGAAAGTTATGCGTGGAGTCAGAGAAAACCAGTGAGATTATTAACGAGTACTTTACCTCTGTATTCATCGAGGAGAACGGTATAACGGATGCTGACGGGAGGGATAGATGTTTGATTACTCTCGATCATAACGGAATCAGCAGGGAAGAAGTGGTGCATATTCTGAAAGGCATGTAAGTGGTAAAGTCCCCAGATCCGAATGGGATGCATCACAGTGTTCTGAGGGATGCAAGACAGGAAATAGCTGGGGTCTTATCAGATATCTTTGCAGTATCCTTGAAGATGGGTGGGGATACGGAAGACTGGAAAATTGTTAATTTTGTACCCTTGTTGAAGAATGCTAGCAGCGATAAGCCAGGTAATTACATACCAGCGATCCTGACGTCAGTGGTAGTGAAGCTGCTGAAGAAGATAGTGACGGATTGGATATATTCCCACTTGGAATAAAAGGTATTAGCATTTACAGGTAACATGCTTTAGTGCTGGAAAAGTCACATCTTCCCAACTTCATAGAATTATTTAAGGAAGTGACAAAGTTGACGAATGAGGGAAGCGCCCTGGATGTCATTTCCATGGGTCTCAAGAAAACATTTTGATTGGATTCTCATGGTAGGCTGATGGAGAAGATGAAGTCGCATGGGGTCCACGGTGTACTGTTGTGGGAGAATCACTCAATATTTCAACAAAAACTCCAGGACACACGGGATATCCTTAAAAAAAAATTAAACTTTAATCTTGTGAAATCAAAGCTGTGATAGCTATAAAATCGCTTCCCTGTCTGCCCACGCGCCTTTTGTTTTGTTGCACTGAAGACAGTTGTTTTTCCTGTGCTTATCTGATAGATCTTGCGCATGCATTGCAACACTAACTTAGCGGTATAAATGCCAAATTAACATCCATGCATTTACCCCTTTGAAATCAAAAGCTCTCATGCAGAGAAAGAATAAAAGGAAATTGGACGCACAAAGACCAAATCCATTCGCATAGTCGCAAAACCGGTCAAGAACAATTTCCAGGGAGTAGATTTCAAAGGAACCTTCCTCTGCACCTGGAAGCACAGGACAAAAACTTGTCCCAAAATTACTGGCATAGTAAAAAAAAACCCAAAGACCCCGCATAATCTAAACACGCGTGAAGCACTTGCAAGTCAGGTGTCTTCATCGGAAGAAGACTTCAGCACTGCACCAGATTTCAGATCATTGTGGTCAAACAGTGGATCCACAGTGGAAGACGGGCCAGGCCAGAGTCCACTGTAACAACAGAGAATTGTCACACTGAAAAGATTTAAATAGAGGTATAAGACATCAAAAGACAAATGCAACAACAAACACCAGGACACCCACAACAACCCCTATCTTAATGAACTAAACCCCCATCCACCCAAAATACTATCCAACAAGACTAAACACCCGATCGGCGGACCGCGCATCCTCCTTTAGCTCCTTCCATAAATTCCACAGCCTCCCCATAGCCCATGTAAAGTATCCCTCCGGGCTGTGCATGTCCCCAAAACTGTACACAGAGTGCACCTTTCTCAGCCAACAACCAGTTGAAGGACTGCCTTGTCTGCCCTACCATCCGACTGCGCAACTAACCCAGAAAGGCCGTCATCAAAGCAATAAATAAATCTCGGATGATTGTAATAGATATAATTAATCCACTCAGCATTCTTGATAATACCAACGACAGGGATAAGCGACTCCCAGCCCATGGATATCTCATTCCTGGCCTTGAACACATTGGGAATACACGGTCGCTGATCAAAACTGTCCATTGGCACCGCGGAATCAGGGACACTCTTCCGTTTCAGTCGATGCAATGTCAGCGGGGACAGAATATCAAACTAATCTCGTGGCGAGGTAACAATCTCGTAGAGTAGCATCACACGGGTGCCAATCCAAACAAAGGGAAGCGTCGGATACAGCCCAAATTTCGAGGTCACACAATTATCAGGTATCGACCAAGGGAACAAACTGAGAGTTCATGATGAGCTCATCATGTATCACACGGACACGAAAATGTGCCGCAGTCACAATACCAAACGTATGCAGACAAGTACCCCCAAAACAACTCATGGAAGCATTCATTCTGAGGTCTGGAATTCTTAATTAATCCTTCCATTTCATCACACAGATTTTCATCAAAAGTACCCTCTTTTGGCCATTAAGATATTAAACCCTCATTTCTGTATTCCCATTTTTCAGGTTTTTATTATGATATCCTTTCTTTCTACTGGTAATGTCTTACGCGGTATTTCAACTTTGTTCATCCTGACATATATTACAGTCCAGCTGATCTATTTCTTCTATTCTCACAATTCACTCCCTTATGCCTCAAATATCCGGCAGCAAATCGTCCATTTTTGTGAATATTCCATAACTCCACAAATCACAGTCATCCCTCATCATTTCATCAGTCCCTAAACATTCTTAGTTTCAACTAATTAATAAAGACATTCTATTCTCGTTCGTTCTACCTATACTAATCCAGGGCTAAATTTGCAGATTACATAATCACTTGAAAAAGCTTTTAAGGGAAACTCGATCTTGAATTCCTACAGTGCAAAACAAAATCAAAACTCTCCCGCATCTCGAGCTCTGGGGAACAATACATAACCATTTCACCAAACAGAAATTGTGGACAAAAAACAGACCACAATAGTTGTACTCGAGAGTCTCTCTTTCTCAAACACACAAACACTCACAGACACACACAAAGTCATTCTGCAAGCCAGAGCTTCTCTCTCTCTGTCTCCTACACAGATAACATATCTGTATTAGCAGATCCTTTGTTCATGTGTAGAATTACATCGGTCTGATTATCATCCAGACTTTTTTTTCAAGCATCCAGTAGCACTTTAGAAAACTTTTCTAGTTTCTATTATTTTACTTCTAAGTCTACTACCAATCTGCCGGCTTTCAATAGTACTAACAACAAACCAGTCCTCATCAGTTCTGAGGGTTCGGTCACCTGGTTTTCCTTTTTTTTTCCTTCTTTATTTACCGTTACTATTTCAGGGCGGAACCAACAGAACTTATATTCACGACGTGAAATTTTGTCTCAATCTCTCTTTTCTATACGTCATCACGCCCCTCCCCGCACAGTTTTGCTGAACATCCACAAACTTTAAATGACCATTCACCCTTCCATTCTTTGGATCAGACAGACCCATCAGCAGGTTTCTGTGCACTTCTTCGATTCTGAAAACCTCCCTTATTTGACAGAATATCGTCAAATTAGCAGCAAAACGTTAGCCCTTTTTTTGTGTGCAGCGAGTACTTTTACTCTGTCTTTCTCAGGCGAGCGTTTGGCACAAATGTAAGTGCCTTGCAGCTGCAGCATCTTTACAAAAGGGAATGTTTCTCCCAGTCCCATCTGGCATGCCAACTTTGTTGTCGTCGTATCACTCAATATTTTCCAAAAATTACCTGGAGAAATTTTAATTTGCGAAGAAAAACTCTGTCAATCAGCTAATGGCTGCGTGATTGCCCAACAAGCCTTTGTTCCACTGCAGTTGATACATTTGTTGTTCCCTGTCCTATTGGATGACATTAGCATAACAAATCATATTGGCTTCCATTACCTTTCTAAATTAATCATCGTCTGCCAGACTGGTTCCCTACATTACACGTAACCTATCACATTGTCCTACCATCACCTTCAGCAGTAGCTTATCTAGCAGTGAATTAACTAGCCTATCACAGTGCACGACCTTTATCTGTGACTGGCGCCCTGTGATATGATCCCGGGTATGCATTACATCACTACGTTAACTACATAACTGCCAGATTAACTTTCATAATATTACCTGAGTGGGCTTTTCGAAAACTTCAAGCAAGCATGGAAAACTGGGACATATCATTAACTGATGTGGCATGTGAATGAAATAATAAGTTAGAAACGTTTGCTTGGTCCAAGGAAGAACGTATCGTTGTGGTGGGTTGTTTCTGACTTGAATTATGTAATAAGTGGTAATCTGCAAGGAGTGATGGGACTTCTGCTGTATAAGTTAGTGTGCTTGTGTCGGTCTAAAGATAGATGTAGAAATGGCAGATGGAACGTCATCTGTGCAAGTGGCAGCAGACGCACTTCAGGACGTTGATTCAAGAAGACAGTATGAAAACATATTATGACTCAGAGGACTATTGACACAGGACGGGCCTTTGTTGGAAGTCCGTAGCTCCTTGAAAGTGATTTTATCATCGCATAAGAAGGTAACAAAGGTGAACAACATGCTTACCTTCATCAGGTTGGGGCACTGAGTATAAAACTTGGTAAGTCATGTTGCAGCTCCATAATACTTCAGGAAGTTTGCAAACTTTTGCAATGAGTACAGTTGCAGTCACTACAGCAGAACAACGATCTGGTTGCTTTCAAGCGGGTGCAATCGAAGTTTCTTGGTCGTTTCTTGGAACGTAATGTAATATCTGAAAAGAGAAGTTTTAAAAATTTGGATTATCTTTGCTTGGAGTCGGACGCTGACTGGAGAACTGACAACAGCCCCTACAATTATGAGACATCTATCGGGTGGACAATCATAATGTCTTGATCGAGACGTGAAGTGTCAAATGCTATGCTTAAGGTGGAAGGTGACACGTTTATAGGAGATGTGAGAGAATAGAGGGTTTTTTTTCAACACAGGGGTTGGTAGTAGGCGTGGGCCTAGCTTCCAGGGGAGAGGTAGAAGCAGATATGGTCTCAGTATTTAAGGAACATATCGGCAGACGCTTGAACAGTCAGTGGCGAGTGTGGACGTGAACGTAGAGGGAAATGGGCAATGTGCAGGACATTGTGATTAATTTGAACTACACCATTGACGGCACGAACACGATGGATGAAGCACCCTGTCTCTGCACTGTAATATTGTGTGTTCTGGACTACTGGAGGGTCGTGTTGTGAGGTATAAAGTACCGAAGTTGATACTTGTCATACGTGATCCATCAAATTATTTACAAATGGAGGGAGACTGATGGAGAGAGGCACCACACACATTGAAGGACAGAGAGGTGCACTGACAGAGGGTAAAACAGAGAGGGAGAGAGGGGGGGCAACAGACAGATAGATGGAGAGTCAAGCAGCAACATACATGAAGAGAAGAGAAGACTGACATGCAAGTATTTTGCTGTCACAGAAAAGGCTGAGAAGGAATAATGCTAAGACTGAAAAGGGCATACAATGATTTGAAAGGGCAGAATTGAAGAATTGGAAAGGCGTGTTACGTATGATAGAGGGCCAGAATTTTAAGAACGATGTACATAGAACATAGAAGAATACAGCGCAGTACAGGCCCTTCGGCCCTCGATGTTGCGCCGATCCAAGCCCACCTAACCTACACTAGCCCACTATCCTCCATATGCCTATCCAATGCCCGCTTAAATGCCCATAATGAGGGAGAGTCCACCACTGCTCCTGGCAGGGCATTCCATGAACTCACGACTCGCTGAGTAAAGAACCTACCCCTAACATCTGTCCTATACCTACCCCCCCCTTAATTTAAAGCTATGCCCCCTTGTAATAGCTGACTCCATACGAGGAAAAAGATTCTCACTGTCGACCCTATCTAAAACCCTAATCATCTTATACACCTCTATCAAGTCACCCCTAAACCTTCTTTTCTCCAATGAAAACACCCCCAAGTGCCTCAGCCTTTCCTCATACGATCTTTCTACCATACCAGGCAACATCCTGGTAAACCTCCTCTGCACCCGTTCCAGTGCCTCCACATCCTTCCTATAGTATGGCGACCAAAACTGCACACAATACTCCAGATGTGGCCGCACCAGAGTCTTATACAACTGCAACATGACCTCAGTACTCCGGAACTCAATTCCTCTACCAATAAAAGCCAGTACGCCATATGCCTTCTTCACCGCACAATTTACCTGGGTGGCAACTTTCAAAGATTTGTGTACATGGACACCAAGATCCCTCTGCTCATCCACACTACCAAGTATCCGACCATTAGCCCAGTACCCCATCTTTTTATTACTCTTACCAAAGTGAATCACCCCACACTTAGCTACATTGAACTCCATTTGCCACCTTTCTGCCCAGTTCTGCAGCTTATCTATATCCCGCTGTAACCTGCCACATCCTTCCTCACTGTCTACAACTCCTCCGACTTTCGTATCATCCGCAAACTTGCTCACCCAACTTTCTAACCCCTCCTCCAGGTCATTTATAAAATGACAAACAGCAATGGTCCCAAAACAGATCCTTGCGGAACACCACTAGTGACGGCACGCCAAGATGAACCTTTGCCATCAACTACTACCCTCTGTCTTCTTCCAGCCAGCCAACTCCTAATCCAAACCTCCAACTCACCCTCAATGCCATACCTCCGTATTTTTTGCTGTAGTCTACATAGCAAGGTTGTGTATATCGGAGCAGCCTCATTTCCAATAGGGAGGGCGTTCCAGGAGATAAACTCGATCACACTGCAGGAACCATGATATAATTCGAAGGCAGGATTGTCCCCCTCTGATGAAATCACTTCCAATGCTTCTCGCAACGCCACTTCCAGCCCAGATATTGCTGGCCCGTAAGGCACTTCCACCCTCAGTGAAGTGAATCAATGCAGCCACCGCTGAAGACACCACGAACGTCATGTGTAAGGACACTTCTGTTGCCGAGGATGCCACTGAATGCAGCACTTCCGCCCTCCAATGAACATGGTTATTTACACTTCGTTTGATGAAGTCTCAAACAATGCCATGATCACATTTGCTACCGAGACAGTCTCTGCCACAACTCTCAACTCGAACTCTGCGCCAGGTCCTTAATTGCAGCCTTGATGAGTCCTTTTTTAAACCATCCCTCACACCTCCCCCTTACTGAGCATGAACATTCAGTTCTCAGTAAATTTCTGACCTTCATTGCACTACATTCCGGGATACAAAAATTCAACAGGTGTTGCAACATACCACTTTTTTCTTCTGCTTCTGACTACTCCCTTACTTTGTCCATCCAACCTCCGAGGATCACTTCTGCGACCTTCAAAATACTGTATCCGCTGGATACACTGTGCTGGTCTGTTGCCCGTCCCAGCACGCATCACCACAAACTGCCGCCATCACTTTGGTCACCTCAACTTGTCCACCCCTCTAACGCGCTCTGACCTCTCACTCTCACAATGCTCAGTTCTCAGTTCCCTTCACTCCAAGCCAAAAGGTAGCATAAAACCACGTGACGGGACATTGTGGGTGCGCTCTATTCATTTGATGTCCTGACTTCGAAACCACGGAAGCCAGGTGCTATCTCACCTCCTCCTATTCCCCCCAGCTATCACCTCGCCTTCCATCAACAAACCATGATCTCCCATACTATCCACAACCTCATCATCTCAGGGATGTCTCATGCACACCCTTTAGTCTCAGCGTCCTGAAAATTCACGATGCGTGTTTCCATCTCTGAACCGAAATTCATAAACCTTACTGCCACTGCCGAAACACCGTCTCCGCCAACTCATGCCCCACAGAACCTATCTTTCCTTATCTTGCCAATGTCCTATCCCCCTTGGTCCAATACATTCCCATATAAATTGGTAACACAATCCACGCCTTCCACCTCCTCAAGGGCTTTCGTTTCCATGGTGCTCACAATGCCTCATCTTCACCATGGACAATCACTCCATACTCACATCCTTACACCGTGGTGCAACCCTCTAAAACCACCGTTTCCTCCTCTCCCGCTGATCCAAATATTATCCCTCCACCGACACACTCATTCAAGATGCGAAAATGGTCTTCAGTCTCAGCAACCTCTCATTCGAATACTTCCATTTATTTTCAGACCAAAACAGCAGCCATGGTCAGACCGTGAGCCAAAGGTATGCCTGCTTCTTCATCGGATATGTGGATCAACCCACCTTCAGGAGTTAGCATTCGACCATTTCTGATTTATTTCCATTCGTTATAGAACATAGAACATAGAAATAAACAGCGCAGTACAGGCCCTGTGGCCCTCGATGTTGCGCCGATCCAAGCCCACCTAACCTACACTAGCCCACTATCCTCCATATGCCTATCCAATGCCCGTTTAAATGCCCATAAAGAGGGACAATCCACCACTGCTACTGGCAGGGCATTCCATGAACTCACGACTCGCTGAGTAAAGAATCTACCCCTAACATCTGTCCTATAACTACCACCCCTTAATTTAAAACCATGTCCCCTCGTAATAGTTGACTCCATACGTGGAAAAAGGTTCTCATGGTCAACCCTATCTAAACCCCTAATCATCTTGTACACCTCTATCAAGTCACCCCTAAACCTTCTTTTCTCCAAAGAAAACAGCCCCAAGTGCCTCGGCCTTTCCTCATACGATCTTCCTTACCATACCAGGCAACATCCTGGTAAACCTCCTCTGCACCCGTTCCAATGCCTCCATTAGGATAAATGCCATTAGGCCCAGGGGACTTACCTATTTTCACCCTTTCCAGAATTTCTAACAACTCTTCCCTACATACCTCAAAGCCGTCCATTCTAATTAATTGTGACTCAATATTCACATCGGCAACAATGTCCTGTTCCTGAGTGAATACTGACGAAAAGTATTCATTCAGTGTCTCCCCAATCTCTTCAGCCTCCACACGCAACGTCCTACTACTATCCTTGACTGGACCTATTCCTACCCTAGTCATTCTTTTATTGCTGACATACCTATAGAAAGCCTTAGGGTTTTCCCTAATCCTACCAATTAAGGAATTTTCATTTCCCCTCCTTGCTGCTCTTAGCTCTCTCGTCATATCCTTTATGGCTACCTTATAACTCTCAATCGCCCCAATTGAACCTTCATGCCTCATCTTTACAGAGGCCGCCCTCTTCCATTTAACAAAGGATTCCAATTCCTTATTAAACCACGGCTCCCTCACACGGCCCTTTCCTCCCTGCCTGACAGGTACATACTTATCAAGGACACTCAATAGTTGCTCCTTGAACAAGCTCCACATATCAATTGTGCCCATGCCTTGAAGCCTACTTTTCCATGCCACGCATCCTAGGTCGTGCCTCACCGCATCATGATTTCCCTGCCCCCAGCTATAACTCTTGCCCTGTAGTGCACACTTATATCTCTCTATCACTAGAGTAAAAGTCACCGAATTGTGGTCACTGTCCCCAAAGTGCCCACCTACCTGCAATTCTAACAACTGGCCTGGTTCGTTACCCAGAACCACCATGGCCTCACCTCTTGTTGGCCTGTCTACATATTGTGTCAGGAAACCCTCCTGCACACATTGGGCAAACACTGACCCATCTAACGAACTCGAGCTATAGCTTTCCCAGTCAATATCTGTAAAGTTGAAGTCCCCCATAACAACCACCGTATTACTTTCACTCTTCTCCTGAATCATCCTCGCAATCCTTTCTTCTACATCTCTAGGACTATTAGGAGGTCTGTAGAAAACTACTAACAGGGTGACCTCACCTTTCCTATTCCTAACCTCAGCCCAAACATCCTCAGATGGAGAGTCTTGATCCATTGTCCATTCCACCGCTGTAATACTATCTTTGACAAGCAATGCCACACCTCCCCCTCTAATACCCCCACCTCTGCCCCTACTAAAACATTTAAATGCTGGAACCTATAACTCCAATCCTGTCTCTGTTCTACCCATGTATCTGTAATAGCCACAACATCGAAATCCCAGGTAACAACCCACGCTGCAAGTTCACCTACCTTATTTCGTATACTTCTTGCATTGAAGTATACACACTTCAAGCCACTTTCCTGTTTACAGGCACCCTCCTTTGAGATTGATACCATGTTCCTAACCTCCCTACACTCCAGGTCCTGCACCCTAAAGCTACAGTCTAGGTTCCCATGCCCCTGCAGAGTTAGTTTAACCCCCCCCCCCCAAGAGCACGAGCAAACCTCCCCCCAAGGATACTGGTGCCCCCCAGGTTCAGGTGTAGACCATCCTGTTTATAGAGGTCACACCTTCCCCAGAAAGAACCCTAGTTATCCAGATACCGGAATCCCTCCCTCCTGCACCATCCCTGTCGCCACGCATTTAACTGTTCTCTCTCCCTATTCCTCGACTCTCTATCACATGGCACCGGTAACAAACCAGAGACAACAACTCTGTTTGTCCTAACTCTGAGCTTCCAACCGAGCTCCTTGAAAGCCTGTCTAACATGCTCAGCGCTCCTCCTACCTGTGACGTTGGTGCCAATGTGGACCACGACATCGGGCTGCTCTCCCTCCCCATGAAGGACCCGGAAAATACGATCAGAGAAATCACGTACCCTTGCACCTTGGAGGCAACATACCAAACGTGAGTCTCTCTCGCCCCCACAGAACCGCCTATCTGTGCCCCGAACTATCGAGTCCCCAATAACTATTGCTCTGCTCTTTTCCACCCTTCCCTTCTGAGCAACGGGGACAGGCTCCGTGCCAAAGGCCTGAACCCCATTGATGACCCCTGGTAAGTCTTCCCCCCATACAATTATCCAAAATGGTATACTTGTTCTTGAGGGGAACAGCCGCAGGGGGTCCCTGCACTGGCTGCTTCCTCCCAGTCCCCCGCACCGTCACCCATCTGTCTGCAGATGACTCTGTGGGCTACACCTTGTGCGAGCGTGAGGAAGTTTAACAGTTCATCAATGTCACAAGCACCTTCCACGTTGACCTCAAGTTCACAGACATTCTCAGACAACTCCCTTCTCTTCCTGGACGTCTCCATTTCCATTTCTGGCAAACAACTCAACACGGACAACCATTCCCGCAGCTAACTGTGCTACAATTGTTCCCTACCCGCCTCCTGTTAAAACGCTGTTCTTTAATCCCAAGTCCTCTGCCCGGCCATATTTGTATCCAGCAGGAGCAGTTCCACTCCAGATCACTCCAGATGGTTTCTTTTTCAGGAGAGCAACATCTCCTCCCACAGGGTCAGAATTCCTTCCAGCGCATCTTCTCCACTTCCCGACCCTCGCCCGTGTATGCCAACCCTCCAACCATAATAAGAATAGAACCCCACTGGACCTCACCTACCCACCCCCAAACATACGGGTACAGCGCATTATCCTCTGCCATTCCCGCCACCAAAGGCAGAACCAACCACCAGAGATATATTTCCCTCCCCACCATTCTCAGCATTCTGCAGAGATAATGCCATCCACGAATCCCGAGCGAAATCCACGCATTCCTCCAACTCATCGTCTGTTCACGGCAGCATCCCTTTGCCGCAGCAAGAGGTGTAACACCTGCGCTCATACCTGCCCCCACCCCTCAAATTATCCAAGGCTGTAAACTATCCTTTTACATCCAGCAGAGATTTACCTGTACGTGCAATCACCTCATCTACTCTGTCCATTGGTGGTGATATGGCTTCATCTACTTTGTGGAGACAAGACGGCAACGCTTGGAATGCTTCAGTGAATATCTCGGAACACATGTAACAAACAGTCCCACTGCCCTGTCCATGATCACTTCAACTTCCCTTCCCACTCCACTAAGGACATGCAAGTCCTGGACCTCCTCCTCTGCCAAATACTTGACATACAACGCCAGGAGGAAGAACACCTCACCATCCGCCTTGGTACCATCGAATGGCACACATCAATGTTGACTTCGCCAGTTTTCTTATTTTCCCTCCCTCCACCTCATCCCTCATTCAAACCTTGAACGTGGTACTGCCCTCTTAACCAGTTCCACCTCGGCATGTTACTGCCCAGCTATCCGCACCACCCTCTGTTCCTACCTATCACATTAATTCCCCCCCCCCCCGCAAAGCTGAATCTACCTATCAGCTACCCAGCTAACTTCACCTCAACACGACTGCTTCCTATTTATCTCTCAGCTCCTTTCCCAGCCACAATACTGAATAAGGGCTAATACCTGAAACGTCATTTCCGCTGCTCCTCGGATGCTGCCTGATTTGCTATAGCTTTCAAGCACCACACTCTTCGACTCACAAAACCACGATGACTATTTCTAGTCAAACTATGTTTTAACGAACAATCATAAATCCTAACTCTCAGAATCCTCTCCCATATTGTGCCCACCAATGATATAAGACCTACTTGTCAATAATTCCCAGGGTTATTCCTGTTCCTCTTCTTGAGCAACGGAAGTGCACGCGCCAGCATCCATCATCTGACACTGCTCAAGTGGACTGAAAAGATCATAGCCGAAACAGTAATGTCTTCTCTCCCTTCTCGTGAAAACCATGGATATGAACCGTCTCCCCAAGGGATTTATGCATTATCATGTTGAAACATTTTCCAGCGCATCCTCATTATTAAAATCCTCATTATTAAAATCAGTCCCTTGCATACCTCTTCAGACAGAATCCCGGTATTCTCGAATCCCCATATGCAGCTCTGCCTCATGTAATTGTGTCTACATTCGGGGATACGAATAAAAAAAAAACAAGTCGGAAGTGACTGAAGAGAACAGGCTAATTGTGTATCGAGATAAATATTTAACGCATTGCTTATGTATGCATATTTTTAACGACAAAAACAACAAAAAGAATTAAGGAAACAACGCAGAGCCGAATGTACGACACACTAAATGCCGCAATCACACCGCAGGTTTCAACTCATAACTTGTCCATTCAAGGAATTCACCGTCTCATACTTGTCACTCAATAAAACAATACCCCAGCTGATGACTGCGGTGATATGTAAAATTGCTTGCACATTGAGGATTACTCTGTCTTCGACATTGTTCCAGTGTTGTAGTCAGCATATTTGAGCCTGGGGCATGTTCACACTCGCTGTAAACGGTCAGAAGCTATTGCTAATTTTACAATGCATTTGCACAGGTACTTCAGAGTATAATTGAGCTCATTTCCGAATTGTTGCTGTGTTACAGTGCAATGGAAAATGTTGGCACATATGCTGATGAGCTGTATCATGGCAGGTACACGTACTGTTATCATTCGGTGATCTGAATCAGAGGGATAAAACTCAATGCTTTCAATTCGCACATACATATCAGAAACAAGCCGAGTAGCCAATGAAAGCATGAAAGATTCAGATATACTAAAGAGTAAAATAAGGTATCTCCTTCCCTTTACCATTTCTCGGTCTTTATCATTCTCTCCAATGGTGCAGTCCTGGTGCCCATGTCATTCTGTAGTAGTCACTACGTTGCGAATGTAATGAGCAGCAGAACAAGAACGGACGGGAGCAATGAAACATGATAAATGCGGTCCATGACGTGCAACCAACAAGTTTGTGTTTCAAACTGCATTTCCAGGGAATAATACCAATCATAAATCTAGCTTCTTGTGTAAAGCTTCGGGGAAGAGGTTCCAAACAGCCCAGTACGCTCACTGTTGTTAGAACCAAAATCACTGCTTACTTTTTTCAGTGCAGAGCTTTGTTTTAAGCTTTTCACAGCAAATTGCCAGAAAAAATAAATCAGAGGGGCAAACCACAGTGAGCCAGTGAAACAACGATGGCTGCAAACAAAGTGGCCATGAGAGCAAAAACAGGTGTGATGAGCAGGGATGAATCTAGGAAATAAATTGCAGCTGTCCACCACAATATAACTCCCGTGAGAACGACCAGGCGATTGTGAAGGATGATTTTGAAGAACGAACAGTTGCTGCAGGGGAAAGGAAGACAACTGAAATGCAGTGAACTGAAGGAGACTGAAAAATAATCTCAGAGTTTCTTTATCCGATACAAAGACAACGACGCAATTAATATGTCTAGACGAAATTCTGAACCTTCAATGAGGAAAGTAAAATTTTGTTCTGTATTTCTGTTAAATTTCTTTTGGTGGAAATGGGAAAGCACTTCTCATTGATGTACTTAATACTGGAAATGAGGAAGAAAAGCACGAGATCTATTAGAATAGCCGAAGTCAGATGCAGTGATGTCAGGAAGAGATTAAATGTTTTATAAATCATGCTATTCGACAGTATCAAAGCACACTTTCAGCGGGACAGAAAAAGGATTAAGCTGAGGTTAACCGAACGAGACAAAATATATTTGGATCGTAAGCAGAGTCAAATTCGCAAATAACATTTCTAGGAGTGACTTTTTAAAATCGTTTTTCGCCATTTCTATTATGGACGATGATTTTTTTTCTCTATTTCTGTCCAATTTGCTTTGATAAAAAAACTTATCGTTTATTTACTCAGTGCCGTAATTTAATTTTTAAAAATGCACGGATCCACTTGAATTGCTGAAGTAAAATGCAGTGAAGTATGCAACTGGGAAAATGTTTTGTCAATCAGATTATCGAATGGTACAAGTTCGGATTTGTGTGATTTTTAACTTTGAAACGAACATTGGGTTTCTCGAGAGAGCAACGGTTATGAAACGCAAGTGAAGACAGCTTGACTGAGTTAGGTAGTTCGAAATACTTGAAGCAAAAATGGAAATATTCTATTAATAGTACATGCATTGAATAGTATAATATGTAGTATTTTATCACTCGCCCACAACTGCATCAGGTCAGTTAACAATGAGGCATATTGCAGGAGTCACACTTGGTCCATCCTGAACATCACTCTCGCCTGCCTTAACATATCCGTTTCTATCTCGGGTGCAATCGCCAGGTGGATGAGTATAAGAAAACCCACAGACTCTCATCGCTACCCGACTGACAACAATTCCCTGCCAATAACCGTCAAGCAGTCCACAGCATTCAAGCAATTCTTCAGCCTATACCGCATCTGCGTGGACAAGGAGAGTTTCCACTCTCAAGCATCATAGATGTCCGCCAATTTTGGCAAACCTGTTGCTTTGCCCTGCCATCCAGAGAGCACTCGAGCGCACCTCCTGCATTCCCCATTGCACTGCTCTCAAAACCCGTTTGCACACAGTAAAGATAATTTCAACCTTGTGCTCACCGAACAGCTGACCAGTCTCTATATTCAACCGATCATCCTTAAACCCTTCTGACAACTCTAGTTAGACCACAACACCAAGAATACCTTGCTCTCCCCACCTCTCCTGAGTCCGTCAAGTATCGTTCCATTCCTCAAATGTTTGGGGACATTGCCCTATAAATACTCCTGAACCCAAAGATACGTTCCCATATGACTGAAAGGCATGCAAAACGTAATGCTGCACCACCACTCAGTCACCTCCATCCCGGGCCACAAACAACCTTTCCTGGTGAAACTGATGTTCACCTGCCCCTCCTGCAAACTAGTTTACTGTATCCAGTGGTCCCGATGAGGTCTACTCGTCATCGATGAGAGCAAGCGTAAATCGAGTCCACATTTCACTCAGCATCTCAGCCTGGCCTGCTGGAGCCGACCTGAACTCCTAGTCGTTGTCTGTTGTAATTCCCCTTCCTACTCATTTTCCAATATGACCATCCTTCGCCTCTTTCTTTGCCACAGTGAATCTGACTGCAGGTTGTGGGAAATGGCACTTCGTCCTCTGCTTGTAGACAATGTAGCCCGGACACGCACCATTGAGTTCTTGAGCTTCAAATAGCTTCCTTTCCTATCCCCCAGCACCATTCTCAGCCCCTCCCCTCTCCCTAACCTCCATTCCTCTAATCAAGCATTTCCTCCAGAAATAAACAAATGTATTGTTCCAATCAACCAACCAGGCCCTGCCCTCTATTTTATTTCACCTGTCCTGAACACAACACACTGCCATCCTCAACCACTACCCCGCCTAATCTGCGGATCCATTTGCACCCAGCCCAACGACTGAAGGAAGGTTGCACCCGAAACGTTGATATCTTCACCCCCTGATGCTACCTAACTTCCTTTGTTTTCCAAGCCTCCTGTTTGTCTGCCTTGGATTTCAGCATCTGCAGTTTTTTTGTCTCTATTGATGTCGCACGTAGGCCAACTGATTTCCTCCACGAAATAAAACAAGGGAGAAAATTTGCCAATTATGCGAGTTTATTTAATCATTAAATTCAAATGTATCTACTACGAATGGATTAGAATCGATGTCCGTACAGAGACGCTGAGATTACGATATCTGTGGTGCTCCCACAATTCCGCCACATTTGCTTATATTTCAATGCAATCAAATCTCAGTGTCCTGATGGCTTAGCTGTGAGCACGGCTTCCTCACAGTACCAGAGAACCACGTACAGTTGCAGCCTCGGGAGACAGCCTATGTGGAGTTTGCACCTTCTTCCTACGTGTGAGTGTTTTTCCTCCCACATTCCGAAGACATGCACGTCAGGTGAATTGGCCAAGCGCAATTGTCCATAGTGTTCAGGGATGTGTAATTCAGGTGCATTCCTGAGGCGAAATTCAGAGTAATCGGGCCGGTGGTTGGATCTGAATGGGATATTCTTCGAAGGATCAATGTGGAATTGTTGGGCCAAGTTTCCTCAATGTAGGGATTCCATTTAAAAAAATAAGAAAAAGAAGAATTCTCCCTGTGTGTGCGGGTTTCCTCTGGGAGCTCCGGTTTCCTCCTTAATCAAACGATATGCTGGTAAGGTAAATTGGAAATGATAAATTGCACATAGTTTAAGGGTATGTATGTTAGTTCAAAAGTCAGGAGTAAAGCTAGAGTAATACAGTAGGGAACTGGTTACTCTTCAGAGGGTCGGTGTGGACGTTGTGACTAAATGGCCAATTTCCACACTGTCGGCAATCTGTGGAGGATTAAAGTGCAGCCGTGCTTCTTTAACTAAACTAACAGTAAATGGTTCAAGAGCCGTATCAATCATTAATCCCTATGGCCTTTGATGTTAGTGACAGGTAAGCGAAGGGTGCAAACCAAGTTCATTAATTCCACACGGCCGACTTTTATAGAATTAAATTGCTTTCCAAACCAACAGACTTGGGCTGTTTCCGGTTTCTGTGGGAAAGGCCTTTTGATGTTCAGTTTCAAATACTGTGTTATGAAGAATTGATCCGACATTGGACACAAATGCGGTTTAGATTTTGGAATGGTTACAGGTTTCTGGAAGAGACTGTCATACTGAAAGGAACATAATTGTACAAAGTAAGGCCAAATTGCAATATCACTCAATAAGACAGGATTCTGTCAAGAAACAAAAAAAAAACAGCTTCTCCCGTGAATTACTGTGCATTGTCTGTTAGTTTCACAGCTTCTCCCATCAATCTCAATACCTTTTCATCTCTTTCTATCCCTGTAATTTACTCTCCATCCCTCGCTGTCACTCTCTCTCAGACACTCCCAATTGCCGTTTTGCGTCTGCATCTCAACTCTGCAAAACAGTCTCCTCTCAAACCAGCAGTTGCTTCATCCTGTGTCTTTCTTCACTCTGTGTGATCTCTTCATCCTTTGATCTCTCCTAATCTGTGACCGATCATGCTCGCTCCACCCAGATCCATACCTGTACTGACTTCTTCCTGATCAATTTCTGTGCCTGCATGTGCTCGACGTTATTTTCTTTCTCACTTGCATTAATCTCTCATATTTTTTTCATCTTACTGGAAATCTTACGACAATCTGTTTTAGGCTTAGTTATGCACAATATTATACAACATCAGACAGATAGCCAATATTGTTAAATCCTAATACACATAAGCCTCTGATTAGGGTGAGACGATTTCCAGCTTCCTCTGCGTAATTTTGGGACGGAAAAGCACTGATTTCTTCGTGAAAGTATGTATATTAAACGATTTTTCTTGTCACAGTGTCTCAGTGGTTAACAAAGCAGCTTCACTGTGCCAGACACGTCTGTTTAATTTCATCCTCAGGCGACCACGCAAAGTTGGTACATTCTCCCTGTGTCTGCATGGATTTCCTTTTTGAGCTCCGATTTCCTCTCACAGTGCAAGGACGTGCACAGAACGTGGGTTACACTTGGTAAATAGCCCATAATATCCAGGGATGTGCAGTGTCAGCCATGTGCAATCCGTGTTACAGGTTTTGGGTAGCTAGGTTGGATATTTTTGAAGGATTGGTGTGGATTCTGTGAACCGAATGGCCTGCTTCCACACGAAAGTATTTGATCATTCTTATTCTGATCGCCAGGCTCTCACGTAAAAAGTAGAAAGAATGTATGACTCCCCGCTCCCTGACACTTGACCAGAAGCCATTTCTAAATACAAACACTCAAGGAACATCACATTTCGTTCACCCTTTGAAGATACAACCAAAAATACATAAGTTGATAATTTTTTCCTTAGAGCCTCCTTTGATATTCGATAATTTCATAACTCACACACGTTTATCCTCATCTCGACCTTCCTGAATATTTCTGAATATCTCTGCTTTTATTTCACTTCATTGGTTATCAACAAACTAGCTCTGCCTTCATGATTTCTTCTCATAAAAAGAATCATTTATTATTTGATGCCCAGAATTGTGAAGACTCACAACCACCCCCGAGAGAACACGAACTAGCACATTTTTGAAAGCAGTATGCCCCTTGTGTTAAACCAGGACTGAATCCTAGAAACTAACAAAGCAAACTCGTTGCTGATACAACACAATCTAAAGCAATGTAACATTGTGGACAGAGTAAATAACTTTGCTCAATTGTTATGGACAACAAGGAGTTGTGAAATAAATCAATTAGAACTGCGGACAGGAACATACAGAGCTCACAGCGATGTTCAAGATCAGCAATTAAAAAGAAGCATACTGGGGACACGAACAGCTGCCAGATTCGAATAGTGAGTGCGTTCTAACTCACCAATTATTGCATGTTCTATTTCTTGGATAAGCAGCTGTTTTAATTAGACTGGAAGTGATAGTTCAACAAGATCCTCAGAACTGATCAATTCAAGTGGGCCCTGGAATGCTATTGAAATACATCCTCACTAACATGGCTGTGCATCTCATCATTGATATTCGCTGCACATACTTGACCAAAAACATTACATCAGCTGCAATGATACTGTTTTCAAAAACATACTATAACTGCTCAAGAAATAGAAAGACAAATTGACGACAAAACGTGCCGACCAAATCACACATAGCGGAGTTTGTTAAGGAGTGATCCCTCAGCAATGATGGATAGCTTCATGGTACCAACTTATCTGAATGACGTTTCTGATGAAGAGTCACTGGACTCGATACGTTGCCTCTGCTTTGTCTCCACAGATGGTGCCAGAATTGCCAAGTTTCTCGAACAGATTTTGTTTAATTTTTTATATTTTACAGACAGTACACATCTTTTGTACTTCTTTTAAAAATGTTACTGTTGTAGTTGCCAGATGTAGAGAAGTCACTCACAGAGTGAGACCGATTCCATTGTCTTCCTGCGTTTTCTCATTCTGATTTTCAACCTTTCCTCTGATGCATATTTGATTAAATTTAAACTTCAGAATCTAGTCCAGTGATATCTGTGGGAAGTATAACGAACTGGACACGCTCCGTTCAAAACTTATCAAGAAGATACCCTAGACCTTGACCTGTATTGATTTAAAGGCATGCAAAATGTGTAGTGTTCCAGATATGTATGATTTCTTCCAGCTACTTGGCTTTAAGCAAAATACACATTATTCTTAAAAAAAAAAGTTAACATACAACAAAGAATGTAAAATTGGCATCACTTCTAATCCAATAAAAGTTGACCAAACGTATATTTTGTTCAACTACAAATCCTCAACTGTTAAAATGTAGCAGCATCACCAAAAACCATGATTTCTGATGAAGTGTAAGTGGACACGCAACTTTAACTCTGCTTATTCTCCATAGATGCTGCCAAACCTGCTGTGTTTTCCAGCATTTGTCGTTTTTGTTCCCATAAGCAGATTCTTCTTTTTAATCGGTTATCTTCAGTCATGGAGAAAGAAAAAATGCAAAAAAAAGAAAAAAACTCTACAACAGCAGAGAGAGTACACCAGGTTTTTTCCAGCAAAACGGACAGATCTGTGTCTATCTGCTTCAATCTTTCTCCAATACCCACCCCAACTTACACTACCGGGACAACCAAAAACCTGTGTCCCGGTGAGCCTGAGTCGACCCACATGTGCTGCGTTTGTTTTATTCAATAAAACACGACAATTCAAGGAGCTCATTGCTCTTTAGCCACTATTTCTGAGTCAGACATTGCAACTACATTCTGGCAAAATAATTTTCGCAAGAAAACCAGTATATGCTGATTAGATTAGATTCCCGACCGCATGGAAACAGGACCTTCGGTCCAACTAGTCTACACTAATCGTCCAAATAATAACCCAACCAGACCCACTCCCCTATCATATAATTACACCTGACTAACGCACCGAACACGGTGATCAATTTAACAAGGCCAATTCACCTGACCACAATATCTTTGGACTGTAGGAGGAACTGAAATACTCAGGGAAACCCCAGCAGACACGGAGAGAATGTGCATTCTCCACAAAGACAGTCGCCAGAGGATGGAATCCAACTATCAGCAAAGTATAATCAACAAAACTTACTAGTTGGAATGTTTCCTCAATAATGCTCAAGAAGTCTAATGGCATCCCTGGCAAAGTAGCTGGCGTCTTTGGCAACACTTAAAATTCCTCTTCCTCGAACGCCAGCGCACAAGTCGCAGCCGTGGAAAAATTGAGAGAATAATCAATATTGTTCAGACAACGCCTTCCAAACTCATACTCTCTATTGTCTACAACAGCAACGACAGTAGATATTTCAGAACATTATCATCAGGATCCGCAGTAAGCTTTATATCAATCTCATTTACCGAAACGAATCTGTTCCATAACCATCACTGAATGGGGCGATGCTATGGCTTTGACAGGAGCATTTTATGCTGTCTTTTTTGTGAAAGAAATGGAAGTTGAGACAGAATTGGCGAGATCACTACCTGAAGCCTACAAAATCAAAACGTTTATGAAGCCTTGTATTTATTTTGATGCAAAAGAAGAAACCAGATTTGTGACGTATCCCACAATATCACAGTTTTAGTTTCAGCTTTCTGCAGCTGTTGTGGTTGTGCAAGCGACAAACCTCTCATGTCTCTCTTTCTTTTTCTCTCTCTCTCTCTCTCTCCGTCTATCTCTCCCCCCACCCATATCTCTCTCTGTCTTACTGTTTATCCACTTAAAAGTTGAGTTCCTCTTCCTGCTACTACAATTGCAAGTGAGGCAATCAATGCAACTGAATTAGCTTTTTTATTCCACGTGTGATGCTCATGAGGTATTTCTTTGTTTGAATAGCTAATGGTAATTGTTTTGGAGAGATTAAAACAAGATCAGCCATGTGTAATTCGTAGAGGATGATTTAATATGATTCATACAGTGATTATTGGCTGGCAGGTCCAATTAAGTTGTGGGAGATTCTTTCCTCTCTGTGAGCTGGCTCTGAGGAAGACGAACTTATGTCAAGTGTTGCGCACTTGTCATGAGGAATGTCTGAGTAATAGGATGCTGGCCTCTATGGAGTAATTTCAGTGTACAGAAAAATGAAAAAAAAGTGTGATTGAAACATTGGCACGCAACTGTACACCTTGAGTTGCAGTGAACATTTCAGGCATCCAGCCAATATTTGGAAAACTGAACACATTAGGTCCAAAAGTTTAAAAACTGGCCAAGCATGTCTAAAATAGGTTCTTGTTGCTGGCACAGTTTTGCTAGTTTCAAAGTCATCCTGAGTTTGGACGACGTTCTGTCATTTTAAATCTTACCTTTCCATATTTGCTCTCAATGACTCTCAGAGATACATTTTCAAACACTAACACATTTTAAGATGAATACAAGTTTGTCCATTCCACATGGGAAACAAAATGGCAACTTTTCCAACAGAATGAGGGGTTGTGGGGGTGGGGGAGATCTGAACGCATTTGATGTGATCGTTGTCAATGTAAATTCACGCAGTAACATCTCCCATGAAAATTTCGCTTTGTCCTCTCGATCTCATTACTTGTTAGAAACTTAATTCACTTGCTGAATAAACGTTTGCAAACGGACGATTTTGCACATGGATAGGGGTCATAGAAACATCTGTTAGCAATTCTGTTCGACACTTTGCTCAATTTTCTGTTCCTCATACGAATGACTTAACGCTGAGTGAGAGGTTTCTTCCTGCAGTGCCTTCTTAGGCCATTCACGTTGAGATCTGTTGCATTGCTCATGTCCACAGGTGGACCCAAACCACCGCAGCTAACGCCAGCTGCATTGCTCCAGGAAACAGCCCCACTCAGAAACAGACTTGCACGCAACGATTCTCGTCGTTTCAGCTCCAGCTAGACTTAGACCAAAGGTAATGGCCTCGATTTCTCCAGATCGTCGGACAGACTCTTAGTAAACAGCAGTGACCTGCTAAACTCACATTATAAATAGGCATTGTTAATCACAGTCCTCATTATACCAGAGGATTATAAGTAGGAACTCTTCAAAGCTGCTTCCAGCATTGTGTAAAGCGAAATGTCCAGTTTCCTATGGAATCCTGTCTTTTTGCTTTCCCGCGGCCCATTCTTACCAGTTTTGCTCACACGGTGCACACTGCCATTCTAGATGAACAGTCCTTGTACATGCCTGGGTGAATAACCAACACACAGCCCCACGACCCCAATGATCTCAGTCCCTGCCCAGTTGTCATGCCTCCAGTGTGGATTGATTCCTTCACTGCAAGAAATGGTGTCCATAATCAGAACCTCATCCACACCACTCCTTCTCCCTCGAGCGCCATGTCTTTGGCCATATTTTTGCTCGATATACCTTTCTGTTTCTACGCTAATGGGCAGGTGGCACTGTACATTATTCTAAGATCACCCCATTTGAGATCACACTGTTGAGCTTGCTTCCCAACACACTGCTGTCTGCCCCTATGTCCTCACCCCTATTTTGCACACATAGTGTTGGTGCCAATGTGCCCGACGACTATTAAATATTAGCCCTCCGCTCACCTCTCATTCTGTCAGAATATCATGTAACCACTCTGAGAGATCCTTTCACCAAACAACGAGAAAACCGCACATCCTTTTGCACTGTGGTAGGAAAGTTATGAAACTCTTTCTCCTCCCCTTTTAATTGGTTCACGACTGTATTTCCCACACATTTTTCCATTTCCCAGTGGAGTGGAGCCACGAGGTGTCAAGCAAATGTCTGTTACAACTGCCTTAATCCCGAAGGCCCACTCGTCACCCATAAAAATATAAGTGGGTTCTCTGTTTCTCTGGTGAATGTCCATCGTTGGATAGTGTTCTTGCCGAGTCCCCTCATTCTGTCAAAAGGACAACTATCTCCCTTTCTACCCTTGAATTCCTATCCTTCTGTGTGTCCCCATAGCCTCATCCCCAAAACCCAAGCAGGGGCAAGCAGGAGCTGAGGAGAGTCCGAGTGATGCTTGTGAAAGAGGCCACGTATACGAGTGGAATAAATTAGCAGCACATAGCTGAGGGATCTGCAGTTATGCAACCCTCATTTAATCATGACTGGAAGAAATAACAACAAACCAACAGACAAAATTAAAATATTCATTGTTAAAGATACGACAGTTTGGACAATGGCAAAGATCGCTAGCAGAGCTATGGATGATCATGGATTCACATCCACTGTAGCTGAAAATATAACACAGTAATGGGGTCAGACAAACACTTCAGTTTTCGTGCCTTCCACTTTTCTGTAAAATGAGATGATAAAATAAATGTGTTGAGAGACATTCAGAAGAAACATATACATCTCTTCGTTTGAGTTCCAACCATCCATATGTTAAAGAACTTTCAAAAATCCAGCACTGTCAGTTCCGGATGGGAATTTACAAAATGGTTTGAGGAGTCAGGTATTTTAATGATAAGGTTATGTTGGCGAGAGGGTTAAGAGATGTGATAGATGCATGCAATTTAAGATGTCTTTTCACCAGCCAATTTTGTTTTCCAAAGGTCATTTGGAAGCAGAAGCTTGAAATGCAGGAAAAAGAAAATTAGGAATGAATATAATCAACACTCTATAACAATTGGATTCAATGGCTGGGTAACTACCCAGCATTCCACGCCTTGAGACTGTACTCATAACAGGAGAGGGAGGGGCATTCGCATGCTGGCTTCACCTCCATGGTCAATGGGAGTGATGCACTTTTCCAGACGTTAAGGCTGTAGAGCCTGGAGAGAGAGATTCAGGCCGAGGGCGTTAAAAACGCTTCTAGCGAAACTCGAGCACCTTGAAAAATAAATAGTGGGTAAATATTTTACAGTTCCAAGGTAAACAGCTGCCATTCTACTAAGGTTCTGGACGCATGGGTGGGCGGAACGGTGGCGTCCTCGTACGGGTTTGTAACTGAGGGTGACTCATGCAAATATTGAAAATCTGAGATTAAAACAGAAAGGGATGGAGGAAGTCAGCGGGTCTTGCAGTATACATGGACAGAGAAGCATAGTTAACAATTCCAGCCTTGTGTGCCTTTTCTTCAGAATCCATTTCCTTGGTGGTGCGCTATCCTGGCTGGTAGCCTTTTTAGCCGCATAACATACAGGTGCATTTGTCAAAAAATACCACAGTCTGCTTTAAACTCTGGACTTTTCTGCAGGTGACATTTTTAATCAACCTGTTCAGACGTGTTGCGAAGACGGTGGTGCTTGAGAATCCAGACCTTCTTTGTCAGAGTGGAGTTACAAAGGGTCGAGAGTGTGGTGCTGGAAAAGCAGAACAGGTCATGCAGCATTCGAGGAGCAGGAGAGTCGACTTTTCCGGGTTTCAGAACTTCATAAGCATTAAGGGCTCATGGCCGAAATGTCATTCTCCTGCTCCTCGGATGCTGTCTGACATCCCACGCTTTTCCAGCAACAACCTCTCTTCTCTGATTTCCAACATACGCAGTCCACACTTTCCCTTTGGCGTTCCTTTGGGTTGGGGTCTTGGCCCAACCATCTTCACCTGCTTTGTCAATGACTTTCCCTTCACCGTGGGCGGCACGGTGGCACAGTGGGCGGCACAGTGGCACAGTGGTTAGCACTGCAGAATCACAGCGTCAGAGACCCGGGGTGAATTCCCGCCTCAGGCAACTGACCGTGTGGAATTTGCACATTTTCCCCGTGTCTGCGTGGGTTTCCTCCAGGTGCTCTGGTTTCCTCCCACAGTCCAAAAATGTGCAGGTTAGATGAATAGTTAGGTTAAGGGGTAAATGTAGGGGAATGGGTCTGAGTGGGTTACGCTTCGGCGGGTCGGTGTGGACTTGTTGGGCCAAAGGGCCTGTTTCCACACTGTAAGTAATGTAATGTAAAAAAAGTTGGGAATGTTGGTTGACGGTTGGACAACATTCAACATCATTTTCAACTGCTCAGATACTGAAGTCGCGCATATGCATATGTTCAGGTTGTGTGTTTGCTAGCTGAGCTAGCAGATGTGTTCTAATTGAGAACAACTTTTCAGCCGGAATCTCAACATGCGCTAAAAAGTACTTTGCAAAAAATGTATATTAATTTGTAACAACATCTAGATATCATACAAAATCTACACAAGTGGCAAATAATAGTCATATCACATATATGCCTTGCAATGACCATCTTCATCAAGATACAATTTGAGTTTCCCGTTTTGACATTCAACACCAAATTTATTCTTGAATCTTCCATGAACAACATTCTGGGGTGTACTATTAAATAGAAACCTTCCGGATAGATTCAATATATCCTGTCACTGTCCTGTCTGCAACTGACCCCCTCTCAGACATGTGGCTCCGATTCCCAGCCCCCTGCAAAACTAGTTTAAAACCATCCGAATCGCACGAGCAAATCTCCCACTCATGACATTTGTACCCCTCCAGTTCAGGTGCAACCCGTTCTTCATGTACAGGTCCCACCTTCCCCAGAAGGTATCCCAATGGTCGAGGTATCTGAAGCCGTCCCTCCTGCACCAGCCTCGCAGCCAAGTGTTAAGTTCCATTCGCTGACTGTTCCTCATCTCACTATCTCGTGGCAGGGGTAGCAAACCTGAGAACACTACCCTACTCGTCCTGCTCTCAGCTTGCAACCTAACTCTCTGTAGTCACTTTTCAGATCCTCAATCACTTTCCTGTCTATCATTGGTGCCAATATATTCTATGATTTCTGGATGCTCACTCTCCAACTTCAGAAGCTTGCAAATTCGATGGGCGACATCCCGGACCGTGGCACCAGCGAGGCAACATACTTTCCAGGAGTCCCTTTCCTGACCACAATATCTCCTGTCAATCCACCAAAATATTGAATCCCCGACCACTAGCGCTTTTCTATTCCCCCACTTCCCTTCTGAGCCACGGTGCCAGAGACGTGACAACTGTGGCTTTCCCCTGGTAGGCTGTCCCCACCAGCAGTATCCAAAACGATATACTTATTGCTGAGGGGATTGACCACAGGGAATCCCTGCTCTGACCGTCGGTTCCCTTTAATCCCCCGGACAGTAACCCAACTGTCCTTATCCTGTGTCTGGGGAGTGACCACCTCCTTGTACATCTTCTCAATTTCCTCTCAGCCTCCCGGATGATTCGTAGTTCATCCAGTTCCAGCTCCAGTTCCCTAATTCGATTTTCAAGGAGCTGGGGTTGGCTGCACTTCCCGCAGATGTAGTCAACAGGAACATATAAAGTGTCTCTCACCTGCCACATTCTGCAGGAGGAACATGCAACTGCCCTGACCTCCATATCCCGCTAGTCTGAAAATCCGCACAGATCTGAACAAAGGAAGAGAAGAGGGAAACAATCAGAAACCTGAAAACTTACCTAGTTTACAGAATCTTAGGAAGGTTAGAGGAGGTAAGTAGGAGGGCGGGTTGATGGTGAAAGGCCTCGGGTTTAGATGTCACACACTTAAAAACTCCCCAGAAGTCCTTCGCTCTTCCCTCACACCTCTCGGCAAATGGAAGCCCCGTTGCCTGAACACAGTTTGTTAAAATATTAGACTCAACTTCCCAAAAGTCCTTTACTTCTCCCTCGCACCTCTCAGCAAATGGAGGCCTTGGCGCCTGATCTAAGGTTTTTAAAATGTTAGAATCACCTTCCCAGAAGTCCTTTGCTCCTACCTTGCAACTATCGGCAAATGGAGGCCCCGACGTCTGATCTAAGGTTTTTAAACTGTTAGATTCACCTTCCCAAAATTCCTTCACTCCTCCCTTGCAACTCGCGGCAAATGGAGGCCCCGACGCCTTAACTAAGGTTTTTAAACCTTTAGACTCACCTTCACAGAAGTATTTAGCTCCTCCCTCGCACCTCTCCGCAAATGGAGGCCCCTACGCCTGAACTAAGGTTTTTAAAAGTTCAGACTCACCGTCCCAGCAGTCCTTCGTTCCTGCCTCACACCTCTGGTCAAATGGAGGCCCAGACGCCTGATCTAAGGATTTTTAACTGTTAAATTCACCTTCCCAGAAGTTCTTCGCTCCTCCCTCGCACCTCTCGGCAAATACCGAGATTGAAAGAATTGAAGTTGAGTGAGTCAAATCAAGCATTAATATACTGATCCAAGATCCGACGGAGTCACTAAATTCAGCAGGCCATGAAGGCTATCGATTTATCTGGTATGTCTGTGGGAAAAGATTTCAAATGGCTGTGTGATTGTAAAACGCCAACACACACACATGCAAACACAGACACATACATGCAAATAAACACACACATGCAAATACTCACACATGCAAGCACGCACACACACTCACAAACAGACACTCTACATTGTGAGTGTTCCAGTGCAACGACTGCAGAAATTATTTCACAAAATCCAATTAACATTCTTTAAAAGTTCTGAAGAGAAGCCATACCTTTGTTGTGTTTAAGGGCAAGGATTCAACAGATCATTGGACTTGGAGATATAAAAGGAAATCAGCAAAATGGAGATTTCTGGATTGTGGGAAGGATCACAGCTGCTCAGAGAAGCTGGAAGCTCAGTGACACAGGCATTCTAACGATAGACTGCTGACGTGCTCCGTGTGTGGAAAGGGATTTACTCTGTCATTCAGCCTCGTGTGACATCAGACCTTTCCTTTGGTTGTGGGGAAAAATCTTTTAGATTGTTGTGATTCTGTTCGCCGAGCTGGAAGTTTTTGTTGCAAACGTTTCGTCCCTTGGCTAGGCGACATCATCAGTGCTTGGGAGCCTCCTGCGAAGCTCATCTTTGATGTTTCCTCCGATGTTTATAGTGGTCTGTCCCTGCCGCTTCCGATTGTCAGTTTCAGCTGTCCGCTGTAGTGGTTGGTATATTGGGTCCAGGTCGATGTGTTTGTTGATGGAGTTTGTGGATGAATGCCATACCTCTAGGAATTCCCTGGCTGTTCTCTGTCTGGCTTGCCCTATGATAGTAGTGTTGTCCCAGTCGAATTCATGTTGCTTGTTGTCTGCGTGTGTGGCTACTAAGGATAGCTGGTCGTGTCGTTTCGTGGCGAGTTGATGTTCATGTATGCGGATTGTTAGCTGTCTTCCTGTTTGTCCTATATAGTGTTTTGTGCAGTCCTTGCATGGTATTTTGTACACTACATTAGTTTTGCTCATGTTGGGTATCGGGTCCTTCGTTCAGGTGAGTTGTTGTCTGAGCGTGGCTGTTGGTTTGTGTGCCGTTATGAGTCCTAGGGGTCGCAGTATCTGGCTGTCAGTTCTGAGATGCTCCTGATGTATGGTAGTGTGGCTAGTCCTTTTGGTTGTGGTATGTCCTCGTTCCGTGGTCTTTCTCTTAGGCATCTGTTGATGCAACTACAACCACAGGGACGCCAAGACAGCAGACTTCCTAGCAGCACTAGAATGCACACTCAGGAACAATGGACAGACAGAAGAGACACAACAAACAGTGAGACAAACTGTCGTACCTATGATAATAAGGAAAAGACAAACACATAACCTCAACACCAAGGAGAGGGAAGCACTGAAATCACTAAGAAACGATAAGAACATAATCATACTACCAGCAGATAAAGGCAGAATGACGGTCATCCTAGATAAATCTGATTACATCCAAAAAGCACAACAACGACTTGCAGATATCAACACCTACCAAATGAAGGAATTTGACCCCACACCACAACTCACCAATAGGATAAATAACACACTAAGGATTCTACAAAAAAAACGGACAGAGAACCAGAGCTGACCTACAAAGAATGAAACCGGAAAGCAACAACACCCCCAGATTCTATGGATTTACACAAACCAGACATCCCACGCAGACCCATAGTATCACGACCAGGGACACCATCAAACAAACTGTCCAAAGAATTCCAACAGAAACTGAAACACCTGGTCAGCGGATCCAAACACCCTATACAATCAACACAGGAATTATTGGACTTCAGAAATATACAGATAGACAAAGAAGAAACCATGATATCATTCGACGTGACGGCACTGTTCATTTCGATTGACAAAACCCTAGCCAGAGAAACAATAGCCAACCGACTGGACATACAGAACAGAAAACAGGACGCTGAACCTATCAACAAAGACGGCATACTTAAACTACTGGACTTATGCCTCACAACACACTTCACATTCAACAACCAGATATACGAACAAATCAACGGAACACCCATGGGATCACCAATCTCGGGACTCATAGCAGAGTCAGTTATGCAAAGGTTAGAACAAACAGTCCTACCACAAATTCAACCCAAACTCTGGGTCAGATATTTCGATGACACGTTTGTAATCATTAAAAACACGGAAATAGAAAAAACACACCGGATCATCAACGCCACACTCACAGGAATCCGATTCACGAGAGAAGAAGAAGAGGATAGCCAACTCCCATTCCTAGACGTGATGCTACAGAGACCACCGAACGGAGAATTCACTACAAGGGTATACAGGAAAGCCACACACACAGACCAAGTCCTAAACTATGCAAGTAAACACCACAACACACATCAACGAAGCTGCATCAGGACACGATTCAAAAGGGCCACAACACAATGCAGTACACCAGAACTGCAAAAAGAAGAGGAACACCTATACAAGGTGTTCGCCAAAATCGGATACCCGCGCAACTTCATCAACAGATGCCTAAGAGAAAGACCACGGAACGAGGACATACCACAACCAAAAGGACTAGCCACACTACCATACATCAGGAGCATCTCAGAACTGACAGCCAGATACTGCGACCCCTAGGACTCATAACGGCACACAAACCAACAGCCACGCTCAGACAACAACTCACGTGAACGAAGGACCCGATACCCAACATGAGCAAAACTAATGTAGTGTACAAAATACCATGCAAGGACTGCACAAAACACTATAAATGACAAACAGGAAGATAGCTAACAATCCGCATACATGAACATCAACTAGCCATGAAACGACACGACCAGCTGTCCTAAGTAGCCACACACGCAGACAACAAGCAACATGAATTCGACTGGGACAACACTACTATCATAGGGCAAGCCAGACAGTGAACAGCCAGGGAATTCCTAGAGGTATGGCATTCATCCACAAACTCCATCAACAAACACATCGACCTGGACCCAATATACCAACCACTACAGCGGACAGCTGAAACTGACAATCGGAAGCGGCAGGGACAGACCACTATAAACACCGGAGGAAACATCAAAGAAGCGCTTCGCAGGAGGCTCCCAAGCACTGATGATGTTTGCAACAAAAACTTCCAGCTCAGCGAACAGAACCACAACAACGAGCATCCGAGCTACAAATCTTCGCACAAACTTTGAATCTTTTAGATTTTCTCAGATCTGAAATTCAGAGGTCTGAATTCAACAGAAAGTTATTCCCATGGGCGAGAACTCATTCAGCTGTTCCAGGAGTGGGCAAACTTTCGCTAGGGGATCCAGTCTAATATCGCACATATGTCTTCGTCCTGGGAGAGAAGCTTTTCCACTCCGTTTGGGCAGAGATAACCTCCACAATCCACTCTAATGTCAACTAGTCGAATTGAAACTAGAGCGTGTACATCCTTCTGCTCTGTGCTTGAGAAAAGGTGTATTAAATCAGTAAAGATTCAGATGCACACACTTGATAAACACTGGATGGAGACCATACGCCTCAACCGAGTGTTGGAAGCGATTCACGTGGTCATCTGTAGTCAGTGAGCGCAGATTATTTACATTAGTGACAAACACTTGCCCCTTGTGTGGAAAGGGATTCATTTGGTTCTCCAATCTCAGCAGATTATGGGCTTGTTCATACCATTGCGCAAAAAAGTAAATGCTCTGACTGTGAGATGAGTTTCAGGCATAACAATGCTTTGATGAAACGGCAGTAAACGCTTTGTGGGTAGAGGCCGTTCACCTACACTATGTGTAGCAATGGATTCAATAATTCATCCGCACATGCGATGCAACAGATTGGTTTAGCTCAGTTCACTGGGTTGCTTGTTTGTAAAGTAGTGTGATGCTGACAACATGGGTTCCGATCCCATCAACGGGTTGAGAATACCATAAGCAACTGTCCTTCTCAACCCCTTCCTTTGCCTGAGGTCGAGGAGTCCACTGGTTAAATCACCACCAGTCACTTTGTCTGTCTAATGAAGAGAACAGCTCCTATGGTCTGCATACCGAGAGTGGTACACGCATTCCAGTGAGGTCAAATATGATTGTATCCTGCTGTTATTGCATCCAGAAATGAACTGTGTTCATTCTACCAGCAGGCGTTTACTTCATTGGATGTGAATAGCCTCTTTAATTGAACTGGGTTTTAATTGCTCAAGTATCAATCACATCAAATATACTGTTTTCCCCAATTTGTCTCCAAAGGGAGGAATCTGGTGGATATGCATTTGCCCTCTGTTCTTTGGCATTTTCTTCGTTATTCAAGCTTGATGTGTATTAAAAATTTATTTGATGCATTCAGAATTACGGACTGTGTTTCACTGCAATGGAAGTCCTTGAGAAGTGTAATCACTGCTTGAGGAGATGCAGCAGTTAAATTGTGTCGATACACAGTGGGAAGTCAGTCCCACAGTGAGAGCATGTGAATGATTTCTCATCAATGTGAACACGTTGATAGGAGTTCAGTTCCTGGGAGCATATAAAGCACTTCTCATACTCTGGACATTTAAACGGTTTCTTTTCACTTGTAACTCATTGGGTATTAGCAGAATGGAAGATTTAAGTGCATCCTTTCCCAAATATGGAACATATAAATGCCCCCTTGCAAATGTTAATTCGCTGGTGTCTCAGCGTGTTAATGGAGTGTATCCTTCCCCGCATTCAGAGCAGGTGAATGGCCTTTCACCAGTGTGAACTCGCTTGTATTTCAGCAGGTTGCTGAAATCAAATTATTTCTTCCCGCGTATAACAGACAAATGGTCACTTCTCTGTGTGAAACTGCTAGTGTCTCAGCTGACCAAATGCTCGATTGAATACTTTCCCACACTTCGAGCAGGGATACGGTCTCTCTTCAGTGAGTTCCCAGATGAAAAGTGAGATCAGATGACGGGCTGACCCCATTTCCACTGTGAGAATACTTGATTTATTTCTCATCAGCATGAACACATTGGTGATACCTCAGTTTTGGAGAACGTTTTTTGAAAGCATTTCCCACAGTCTGAACAATTAAACAGTCTCTCCTCAGTGTGAATGCATTAGTGCAGCAGCAGGTTAGATAACTGCACAAATCGCTTCCCACACTCAGAACAGGTGAAATGCTTTTCCCCAGTGAGGCCGGATGAATTGTCATGGTAGGTGAATAATTGAATACTTTCCACAGTCAGCACATTTCCAAAGGTTCTCTCCAGCGTCCCTCCATTTATATCTTGGCAGTCCCGATGATTGGATGAAGCCCCGCTCATAGACAGCACACGTAAATGGTTTCACTCGACTGGCAATGTTGTTTTCTCCTTCATTTTCAAAGGCCGACGTGTTCAGGCTAATTTAAACTGAACAACTCCATCAGACACCGATGTGATGTGTCGTTTCAGTTTCCAATGAAAATCCTCATCTTTAATAATTCTGAAATTAAAACAGAAATAGCTTACTAAGAGCTAGCTTTTAAAAAAAAAACATCAAAGCATTTAATTATAATTCTTCTTTCGGATGTGTATATTCAAGACCGGGTCAGCATGCATTGCTCATTTGACTGGACAAGGTGATGATGAGCAGCCTTCTGGAACCCTTGTTGTCCATGGGCTATCAGTACATCCACATTGTAAGGAAAGGAAATCCAGAATGTTGACGAAGTGATAGGGGAGGATGGCAAAATATTTCCAGGTCAGTATGGTAACTGGTTTTTCGGGTTGTCCTACCCACCTGTCGTCCTTTACCTTTGAGGTGGACGTGATTGTGAACGTGAAAGGTACTGTTTAATGAGGCGTGGTGAATTTCTGCACTTAATCTTGTGGATGGTATAACCTGCATGTCTGAGTGTTTGGCGATGGAGGAAGTGGATCTGTGTCGATGTTGTTTCTTTCATGCAGTGCTGATCAATTTGGCTGTTCTGTTCTGGGTGGTTTTGGGCGATGCATTATTGTTAGAACAGCACTGAGGAGTCCTCAAGGAGGTTCTGACTGAAATTTTATCTTCCGACTTGGATGCTGCCTTATCTGCTGTGTTTCTCCTGCAACATGCTTTTCAATACTGCACTTATTCAGGCAAGCAGAAAGTATTCAGTTATGTTTCTTATTTCTGGCTTGTAAAGGAAGAAACGACAGGTGGGGAAAGAACCCAAAGAAGGAGAAGAACAGTTGGACAATGGAGTGGATAACGATCTGGCTTGGAGAGTGAAAATCGGTTAATGGAGATTTTTAGTTGCTATTCGTAGGTAGTGTGTAATGGCAGGCAATCTGATAGATAGGCTTCAAGGAATAAAGAATTGTATTACTTGCTGAATAAAACCCGGATTCTGACTGATCTTCTCGCCACAAAAGGCTGGTTCAATTAATTTCTCATAGTGACTGGGACTTTCACAGCAAGTAGAGAGGCCTTTTGGCCCTTCTTGCCAATGTCAGCCCTCAAGCGCCTTTCCACTCTCAGCCCATTTTCCAGATCTTGTTCTGGAGCTTTATGCGCTGTGATGCTTCAAGTGATCATCGATTGCTTTTTGCAATTCCACCAGCTCCAGCAAAATGCCATCACCACACACACATTCCTCTCACCTCCCTTCTCTGCCTTCCGTATGTAACCTTCCATCTGGGACGCACTGATGCATTCTGTCTTCACTCACAACACCTCCCCACACGGCACTGTGGAATCTTCCCCTGCAATTGCTGAAGATGTGAAACATGCAGTCATGAAATATCAGAAATAGGAGCAGGTGTAAGCCCTCCAGCCCTTCGAGCCTGCTCCGCCATTCAATACGTTCATGGCTTATCATTTCGTGCGCTCAGATCCATTTACCCGTCCTCTCACTGTATCCCTTACTTCCTTTATTGTTCAAAAATACGATCATGGCCTTAAAAACGTTTACTGAAGTGGTGTCAAGTACTTCACTGGGCAATGAATTCTGATTTTGAAAGTGAGGACTACACATGTTGGAGATTAAATGTAAGAGTGCGGTGCTGCAAATCGCATAGCAGGTGAGACAGCATCTGATGAGCAGGAAAATTGACCTTGCATGCAAAAATCCTTCATCAGGAATCGAGGATTCCAAAGAGTAACAACCGTTGGTTAAAAAGTTCCCTTTCAATTCTGTGCTGAATCTGCTCCGACTAATCTTGAGGCTGTGCCTCTTTGAGATGGACGTGATTGTGAATGTGAAAGCTACTGTTTAAGGAGGCGTGGTGAATTTCTGCGCTTAATCTTGTGGATGGTACAACCTGCATGTCTGAGTGTTTGGCGATGGAGGAAGTGGATCTGTGTCGATGTTGTGTCATTCATGCGGTGCTGATCAATTTGGCTGTTCTGTTCTGGGTGGTGTTGGGCGATGCATTATTGTTGGAACAGCAGTGAGGAGTGCTCAAGGAGGTTCTGGCAGAAATGTATCTTCCGACTTGGATGCTGCCTTATCTGCTGTGCTTCTCAATCCAATTCTCACAACCCAATTCCTGAAGAAGGAGTCATGCCCGAAACGTCGATTCTCCTGCTCCTTGGATGCTGCCTGACCTGCTGCGCTTCTCCAGCAACATATTTTAAGCTGTGCCCTCTCTTCCAAATTTCACCCGCCATCTTACATATTCTCTTCAATATTGTACATATTTCTATAAGGTCTCTCTTAATTCTTCTGAATTTCAATGAATATAATCACAATCTACTCAGTCTCTCCTCATAACCCTTACCCCTCAACTCCGGCATTATCCCAGTGCACCCAATCTGCACCTTTTTCCAGTGCCAGTCCATCCTTTCTCAAGTAATGAGACCAAGCCTGCTCACAGTACTCTAAGAATGTCCTCATTGGCACCCTGTACAGCGGCAACATAACCTCTGTTCTTTGAACATCACTCCCTTTAGTAATGAAAGACAACATTCCATTTGCCTACCTAATTACTTGTTGTATCTGCAGACCCGACCTTTGTGATTCATGCCTTCTCATGCCTCCAACACACCCCATCCTCCTGGACACCCTGTGCTGGCCTCCTACCTGCCCTAGACCTCTTCATAGCCAACTGCCGCCGCGATATTAACCGCCACCTGAACTCCCCCACCCCTCTCACCCACTCCAACCTCTCACCCTCGGAACGCGCAGCCCTCCACTCCCTCCGTTGCAACCCCAACCTCACTATCAAACCAGCAGACAAAGGAGGCGCGGTAGTAGTTTGGCGCACCGACCTTTACACCGCTGAGACCAAACGCCAGCTCGCAGATACCTCCTCCTACTGCCCCCTTCACCATGAACCCACCCCCCACCACCAAACCATCATCTCCCAGACCATCCATAACCTCATCACCTCGGGGGATCTCCCATCCACCGCCTCCAAACTCATAATCCCACAACCCCGCACCGCCCGCTTCTACCTCCTGCCCAAAATCCACAAACCTGACTGCGCCGGTCGACCCATTGTCTCCGCCTGCTCCTGCCCCACCGAACTCATCTCCGCATACCTTGACACGGTCCTGTCCCCCTTAGTCCAAGAACTCCCCACCTACGTTCGGGACACCGCCCATGCCCTCCACCTGCTCCACAATTTTCGCTTTCCCGGTCCACAACGCCTTATTTTCACCATGGACATCCAGTCCCTGTACACCTCCATCCCCCATCACGAAGGACTCAAAGCCCTCCGCTTCTTCCTTTCCCGCCGTACCGACCAGTACCCTTCCACTGACACCCTCCTTCGACTGACTGAACTGGTCCTCACCCTGAAAAACATCTCTTTCCAATCCTCCCACTTCCTCCAAACTAAAGGAGTAGCCATGGGCACCTGCATGGGCCCCAGCTATGCCTGCCTCTTCGTAGGATATGTGGAACAGTCCATCTTCCGCAACTACACTGGCCCCACCCCCCACCTTTTCCACCGTTACATCGATGACTGCATCGGCGCCGCCTCATGCTCCCATGAGGAGGTTGAACAGTTCATCCACTTCACCAACACCTTCCACCCCGACCTCAAATTCACCTGGACAGTCTCAGATTTCTCCCTCCCCTTCCTCGACCTTTCTATTCCTATCTCAGACGACCGAATCAACACGGACATCTATTACAAAGCGACCGACTCCCACAGCTACCTGGACGACACCTCCTCCCACCCTGCCCCCTGTGAAAACGCCATCCCATTCTCCCAATTCCTTCGTCTCCGCCGCATCTGCTCCCAGGAGGACCAGTTCCAAAAACGTACAACCCAGATGGTCTCCTTCTTCAAGGACCGCAATTTCCCCCCGACGTGGTCGACGATTCCCTCTACCGCATCTCTTCCACTTCCCGCTCCTCCGCCCTTGAGCCCAGCCCATCAAACCGCCACCAGGACAGAACCCCACTGGTCCACACCTACCACACCACCATTCTCCATGTACAGCGTATCATCCGCCGTCATTTCCGCCACCTCCAAACGGACCCCACCACCAAGGATATATTTCCCTCCCCTCCCCTATCAGCATTCCGTAAAGAACACTCCCTCCGTGACGCCCTCGTCAGATCCACACCCCCCACCAACCCAACCTCCACTCCCGGCACCTTGCCCTGCAACTGCAGGAGGTGCAATACTTGCACCCACACCTCCCCCCTCACCTCCCTCCAAGGCCCCAAAGGAAACTTCCATATCCGACACAAATTCACCTGCACCTCCACACACATCATCTATTGCATCCTCTGCACCCGATGTGGCCTCCTCTATATTGGGGAGACAGGCCGGCTACTTGCGGAGCGTTTCAGAGCACACCTCTGGGACACCCGGACCAACCAACCCAACACCCTGTGGCTCAACACTTCAACTCCCCCTCCCACTCCGCCAAGGATATGCAGGTCTTTGGACTCCTCCATCGCCAGACCACTACAACACGACGGTTGGAGGAAGAGCACCTCATCTTCCGCCTAGGAACCCTCCAACCACAAGGGATGAACTCGGATTTCACCAGTTTCCTTAATTCCCCTCCCCCACCTTGTCTTAGTCAAATCCCTCGAACTCAGCACCGCCTTCCGAACCTGCAATCTTCTTCCTGACCTTTCCGCCCTCACCCCAGTCTGACCTATCACCCTCACCTTGACCTCTTTCCACCTATCGCATTTCCAACGCCCCTCCCCAAGTCCCTCCTCCCTACCTTTTATCTTAGCCTGCTGGACACACTTTACTCATTCCTGAAGAAGGGCTTATGCCCGAAATGTCGATTCTCCTGTTCCCTGGATGCTGCCTGACCTGCTGCGCTGTTCCAGCAACACATTTTCAGCTATAGTAGTGAGAAGACAAGCAAGACTTTATAAGTCAAGGCAAAGATTATGAGAGCAGGAAAATACTTGTCACGTAGAAAAGTTCGTGAAGAAAGCATTTGGCACGCTTGCCTTCATTAGTCAGAACATTGATAATTGAAGTTCATATGTCATGTTCTGGCTGTACAGAACATTTGTGGAGCCACATTTAGAATACTGCTGACAATTCCGATCACCTTCAACAGAAAAGATATTGTAAAACTTGAAAAAGTGCAGAAATGATTTACAAGGATGTTACAGTGTCGAGGAGGCTTGAGTTGTATGGAGAGAGTGTTTGATCAGGGGCTTTTCCCAGCAGTGTTCCAGGCTGGTGTGTAAACTTCTAGACGTTTATAAAATCATGATTGGGGTTGGATCGGTGACTGGACTAGGCCTTGTTTTTACCCAGCATGGTGGAATTCAAAACGAGAGGGCACAAGTTTAACGTGTTTCACACGGACACACTAAACAAGGGACAAAGTTAGATAGAGCGATATTTGGATTTCCAACAGACATCATCTCAGTTTAGTCTTCGATTTTTTAAAAATGGGCATGTACTTGGTAAAATAGTTTGAAAGGTAAACCGAGAAGAGAACGTTAAGGATATAAAAAATTGAGTGATGTCGAGATGAGGAAGTTCGTGAGTAAAATATTGACCAATGCAGTATGAAGTGGAGGATGAGATGCTCGCAGGAACATTCAATAACGACCCTTTAATTGAAATGACATATTGCAGGACTCTGAAATACAGAGGGACCTGGCTGTCCTGCTTTGTGAATCACATTAACATGGTCTGCTGGCGCAGCAACTGATTAGGAATGCAATAAGTTTTTTATTCATTTGTTCAGCAATGACTAGGCCAACATTTATTTCCCCACTCCTATCAGCACTTGAGACAGTGAGAGCCTGATCGAAACACTACATTTCATGTGATGTCTTTTTTTGGAGAAACGAAGCGCTGCAGTTATCAAATTGCCGCTTTCTCTTTTCCTGTTCACAATTTAATGCTCAAATATTCAGTTGATATCAGAGAATGCAGAGTTTCTCCAGCAATTAGGCTTGTGTTTCAGATTTCCTGCATCCACAGTTTAGTTTCATTTAGTAATTTGAATGATCTGAGTTTTATGAGGATTGGAATTTTGCCAGCTGTCAAACATGTGACAGAAGATTCAAACTGAATTCTGGCAAGTTCATCATTAATTTTCCGAAGCAGATGAGCTGAGTTGGGAATAGAGTCAGAAAGTGTAGTGCTGGTTAAGAAGCATCCAGGGAGCAGGAAATTCGATGTTTCGCATATAAGATGTTCATTAGGAATGCTCGAATCGTCGATTCCCCTGCTCCTTAGATGTTGCCTGACAGACTGTGCTTTCCCAAGTGATACACTTATTGACTTTGATCTCCAGCATCCAAAGTTATCACTTTCTGCTGAGGTGCGGTACAGTCAGGTACTGTTCCTGAGATGTAATAACGTGGTCGTGATGACAGAGTGAATTTGTAGTTGAAAACTTATCTGTGAATCAATATTATTCTCCCGCTACCACTCTGCCAAGGACAGGCTGTTTCGATGGAGCTTGTTGTTACAGCCAGTCAATTTGACAGTTGTGCATTTGGTAGGTCGCGAAAACGTGATTTCCCAACGCGTTGTCTAGACTCGAATTCGATATGGAGACGTTCGGTTTTGGTTCTGCACGGTCTAAGTTTGAAAGTGGTTTGCATGTTTGCGTGTGTAGAGTCGGTATAGTGTATATTTGTGTCTTGGAGTGTAACCAGTTTTATTTTCTGTTGGGTTTTAAAAATGAAGCGATCAACAAAATATTGATAGTCATTTTTCTTTGGTAATGTAAATCTGAACCAAAAACATGAATTGTTGTAGAAACCCAGCAGGCCTGGCAGCATCTGTGGAGGGAAATTGAGTTAAAGTTTTAGATCGACAGAAACCCGTTGCTTTTTCCATTTCTATATTATAATGCCGGGAAAATTATCAGTCTTATCCGTTGAATCAGGATTTTTATCAAAATATCTCAATGATTGTCAACCGTCACCTTTACAATTTCAAAAGGACTTTATTGACTGTGATGCTGTTTCCGTTGCTCTCAGCTGATGAAAGGCTGTGCTGAAATGATTGTCGTTTCCTTTCTCACAGTTTGCAGCAATGTCGAACGTGTAATTGGTCATTTCAGTGTCGCACTCAGCATGTGTCTCCATTTGTCTGTCTTTGTCTCTGTGCATCCACCTCACCCTCTTCCTCTTGCACATTCTCCGACACTCTGCCTGTCCATACAGCTCTTTACCTATTTCGGCTTTATGAAACGTCTGACATTTTGAGACAGTTTGATTGTACAGCTGCGAAGAGGCTTTTTGCCCCCTGACTGGAATGTGTAGAACTGGGCTCACATTCTCCGGATAATGTGTCTGTCACTTCAAACCAGGTAAGGCGACACTTCTTCCTCAAACAATTATGACTGTTTCGAATTCAAAATAGAATTCCTAATCCACAAGACAAAAAAGGAATTATACTACAAATAAAGAAGAGCAACGATGTATATAGTGTTGGTTTAAATGTATGAACGGTGACAACAGAGAATGAGAGTGATCAGCTGGTGATGTCTCTGCCATTACCACAAAATTCCCCGGCAAATCTGCAACGTCTCCTGCCTCATCTCGTTATTCCGACCAAACTGGGAGTGAAGGAGGGGTAATAAAAGAGGAGGAGAAGCAGAAGTGCTTGTGGAATAATGGAAAGAAACCACAGACATAAGGAATAGTTCGGAATATAGAGCACATGGCATTCACTGTTGGAACTTAACCTGGATCACGGAATGATACCAGGGTGAAAGTCCAAAAAGACGCTGAGTGACTTTCGTGAAGACTTGAAAGACCAAACCCAAATGCAAACAGTAGGCACCGCTGGGATTTGACCCCAGGATTTCCTGTTTACTAGACAAGCGCTTTAACCAGCTAAGCCACGGCGCCACACTACCAATGGCCTTGCTCATCCATATGTGAAGTTGCTTTACCAATTCCTCACAGTACTTGGACATATGTTTTCGGATCAATGTTTCTCACAGAAAATTGCAATCAATCCTCGAATTTTCAAATACTAGCAGTTTACAGCTGAAAATTCTCCACTGATAAGGTACAGAAAAACATAATCTCCTCCTGCATTCATTTAAAACGGGCACTTTCACTTGGTTAAACTGACAGGAGAAAGAGGATGTGTTCATCCTGTCAGGGCCCATGAACCTCGTTAATACACACAGATGAGATTACAAATCAAGAGGAACAAGGTCATTGTGGTGAATTGACTAGGTGTAATGTGTAAGTAAGTATAAACATCGGGCAGTAAAAGCTGACCCATTGGCACCAACACTGAGTTTTTCTGCCCCGGTGCGGCGCTCACTTCCTGCTTTATGCCTCCCAGGCATCATTGTCTATCACTTTATTTCACTGTCTTCGTCCACTTCCCAACTTATTCAAACGATTGCAGATGTCTGATAGGAACCGTTAACTTTTCGAAACGGATTCCTGGAGTACAGTCGTCACTCAATGGGATAGGATTCACTGCATATCCAGAATTACCACAATGATGGAGGGGATGAATTACTTTCCTGAAGCTTTCAACTCCTCAGCACAGTTATGCAGCCATTATATCGCTTCGGGAGAGGGGTGGTGTTCCAGGATTTACGCTCAGCGACTCTGAAGGATCAGCGAGATACTTCCAACTCTTAAAGGTGATATGATTGGAGGGGGATTTGCGGTGGTCGTTTACGGTGTGTCTGCTCCCTTTGTCGTTATGTATGGATGGAAACAATTACTGACTGATTCTGGCAGGATCTGAGTGTGTGCTCTGCATGCAAGCAAAAATTTGTTTTCATTAGAATAATTCACAAAAAGAGAAATAAAACTTCATTCCATGAGTGGGAATTATATCCAGGTCTGTGTGATACAAACTCGGACTCCTAAACAGGGACCTCCTGTGATGCTGACTATAAAACTTACAACCTGACTTTTAGACACTCTTCTGTCTGTCGTTGATTCCATCACAAACTTCACCTGCAAAGTTGCTCTCTCCAAGTTTCAAAACAGTTCATATTATCACCCTGCGTTTCAATGTGAAGAAAGCGGAGCTGCGATAATCTGATGTTGTTCAGCAGATGTACTACAAGAAGGCACAGAACAGGCTGGTGGTCACAGGGCCTCATTTTGACGCGCTGGTCTCCGGTGAGCAGGCAGCACAAATAAGGGTGTCGTGACACTCGTCTGATTCCAGATCTCGGGCTAAAAATCAAGCAGTGGATCATATCAGTGTTATCTGCAGTAAAAAAGACTGTGTTACAGATGAGGAAGTGCCGGATGTATTGGACTGGCTAAAAGTTAATAAATCCCCGTGACGTGATCAGGTAGCACCACGGAACTCTGTGAAAAGTGAGTCAAGTGATTTATGGATCACTTGCTGAAAATTGTGCCACCGATAAACACAGCTGTGGTGCCATAAGACGAGGCTGGCTAATATGATACCACTAATTAAGAAAGGAGGTAAGGAAAAGCCAGACAACTGCAGACCTGTGAGTCTGACGTCGGCGGTGGGAAAGTTGTGGACGGCATCCTGAGATACAGGATTGAATGTATTTGGAAATGCAAGACTGAATATGGATGATCAGCAATGGCGTGATGAGTGGGAAATTATGTCTCCATAAATTGAATGAGTTCTTTTTTGAAGAATTAACAGAGGATTGATGAGGGCAGAGTGGTTTACGGGATCTATGTGTCCTTCAGTAAGGGAGGTCGACAATATTCCTCATGGAAGACTGTTTAGCAAGGTGAGGAGATCCAACCATTTGAATTCAGAACCGGCTCGAAGGTAGAAGACAGAGGGTGGAGGTGGAGGGTTGCTTTTCAGACTCGAGGCCTTTGACCAGTGGAGTGCCACAAGGATCAGTGCTGGGTCCTCAACCTTTTGTCATTGATATAAATGATTTGGATGCGAACATAAGAGATGCAGTTAGTAAGTTTGCAGGTGAAACCAAAATTGGAGGTGCAGTGGACACCGAACAGGGTAACCTCAGATTATAGCAGGATCTGACCAGATGTACCAATGGGCTGAGAAGTGGCAGATGGAGTTTAATTCAGATAAATTCATGGTCTTGTATTTTCGGAAAGCAAGTATTAGCAGACTTATGCACTTATTGGTTAGGTCCGAGGGAGTGTTGCTGATCAAAAAGACCTTGGAGTGCCAATTCGTAGCTCCTTGAACGTGGAGTCGCAGGTAGATAAGATAGTGAAGAAGGCGTTTGGTGTGCTTTCCTTTATTGGTCAGAGCATTGAGTACAGGAGTTGAGAGGTTATGTTGCGGCTGTACAAAGACATTGTTTAGGCCACTGTTGGAATATTGCGTGCAATTCTGGTCTCCTTCCTATCGGAAAGCTGTTGTGAAACTTGAAAGGGTTCAGAAAAAAATTATAAGGATGTTGCCAGGGCTGGAGGGTTTGAGCTACAGGTAGAGGCTGGGGTTGTTTTTCCTGGAGCGTCGGAGGCTGAGGGGTGCCCTCATAGAGGTTTACAAAATTAAGAGTGGCATGGATAGGATAAATAGACAAAGTCTTTTTCCTGAGGTCGTGGAGTCCAGAACTAGAGTACATAGGTTTAGAGTGAGAGGGGAAAGATATAAAAGAGACCTAAGGGGCAACGTTTTCACGCAGAGGGTGGTACCTCTATGGAATGAGCTGCCAGAGGATGTAGTAGAGGGTGGTAGAATTGCAGCATTTATGAGGCATGTGGCTGGGTATATGAATAAGGAGAATTTGGAGTGATATGGGCCAGGTGCTGGCAGGTGGGACTATGTTGGGTTGGGATATCTGGTCGCTGTGGAAAGGTTGGACTGAAGGGTCCGTTTCCATGCTGTACATCTCTGTGACCCTATTACCAGACCCGACTATGCCAATGCACTTCTGCTCGTCGTCAAACATTCTGAACTTTTGGATAGTTATTGTCTTATTGTCGTCAGCAAATTGCAGTTGCCTGTTCCCGAGCTCACATATTTTCCAATTCACATGGCTAACACAGATGCAATTAGCCTCAGTAATTACTGCAATGGCAATCAGATCTGGCTGTATGTGTGTGTGCGTGTGTGTGTGTTTATGTATATATACACATACATATATATCTGTTTACAAATACAGAAACACGTACAGAATGCAGGGATTTAATTTCTAAATTAAACAAGAATGTATATTTATCAGAAGATAGATATTTATCAGATGTATATTTATCAACTGCAGATAAGCAATAACTAACGATAACATATCACTGGAATGCTGACAACGTTAATCCTCTCGTACAACTTCCACCACAAACTCCCAAAGCCAGTGACAGAAAAAAAAAACATAATGTCGTTGTTGCACATGATGCATGAGAAGGCAGTTCAGTAGTCCCTGCCTATAGGAATCACTGAGATTATTCTGTTAACATTTCAGGATATTCTGCGGTTAATGGTTGTGTCAGCTTTGTTTTGCTTGACACTGCTTCGACATGGTGATAAACTCTCCTGCTGAACAAACCAAACACCCAGGAAGCTGGCCTCGCCTCAGAATTTGTCGCAGTATGAGTGACAAAGAACTCCTAAATTCCAGTACATTTTAAAAATTCAATGTTTTCCTTAACTCTACAAGTGAACATTTAGCAAAACTATTTCCAACTTTGAACCTAGTTTCTCGTAACTAATTGTTATTGGGCTTCAACTGTGCAGCAACATACTTTTCCAATAACCATGCATTAAAATTACATCAACTTAATTTCAAAACCACACAACGGCTTTCACTGACAGTTTCCATCTCGCTCTGGCTATAGGTCTCCCTGGGTCATTTCGATATTTTCATGCAAGGATGCTTCGTATGAAAAATGACCTTCGATCGGGAATGATTTGTGGACAGTTTACTCTATTGATGACATTTAGTCTCACTCTGCCTAACTGTCAAGCAGTGGATCATATCAGTGTTATGATATTTGCAAAACAATAAATTCAAAATAATCAGTTTTTAATTTGTTGGGGCATAAATTAAACTGATTTTTTATCAATTTGAATCATTGCAAAAACAAGAACCCATATTCGGGTATTTGTTTCACAATGAAATATGGTATATTTTCAAATTTCCAGTACACTCTGATACTGCTGGTCAGTCACGTGATTGGTACCTGCAAGCTCTCATTGCCAAACAGCCTTCCCTCTCTTTTTAATGTGCATTTGACACCCGCAACTTTATAACATCTCTCCACTTACGAAAACGATAGGAACCATTACAGTGAAAAGATTTTTTTTCAGGATTTATCCACCATTGCAAAGAAATGCGTTGGGCCTTAATGTTACTTCATAATAATTCCTGCGTGCGTGCACGCCCACACACAGACACACACACACGCACACATATATACAACATATTGTTTTCCGTTCAATCTTATCTATAGTTTTTCTGTTAAATCAGCAATAACGCACCTATAACCAAACTATTATGAGCCATAACATGTACAATGTCTAAATTAAGAGTCTGCAACAAAAGACCCCAACGGATAAAACTCACATTCTTGTCTTTTATTCGTTCCAAGAATATAAAAGGATTTTAATCTGTCACATAAACATTAAACTGTTGGAAGGCCAGTACGAAACTCAATAATTCTTTTTTTCGATGGTAGAATATTTTCTCTGGTGAAGTTTCGTGTGCAGTAAACAACTAGCGTTCAATTCCATCATGATCTTCGAACAGCAGTACAGCTCCAACGCATATGTTGTTGGTGTCCAAATTGCATGACCGATGTTATGGAACAAGAACCTCTCCTCTGCTTTCGTGAATGTTGATTTCCTTCAGTTTATTACTAGTTTTGCTTCTCCTAATCGTTCAAAGAGCTCTGCCAACTGCAGCATGTGATCTCCCCATGACTCACTAAATGATCACTACATCATCGAGATGGACTGCACGGTTTCCTAACGCAGCCATAAGTCATAAGGTCATGAGCCTTTGGAATGTGGCTGGTGCATTTTTCATTCCAAAGTGCATTACTTTGAATTGATGTACTATTTGAGGTCAGAAACACTGAAACCTCTTTGTATTTCTCTGATAGAGGTATCTGCCCATCACTACGCAGTAGTTCCCACTTCCTAATGTAACTGGCTTATCCAAATTTCTCGATACAGTCTGACTCGGTTCGGTGATATTTTTGTTGAGTTCCCATCCACTTCTTTTCACAGTTGCGTGGTTAGAAAGGATTAATCCTATAGGGGTGTTATTTTATCAGAACAGCATTCACTACTTCTCGCCCATGTACAATGGCATAAGTCCTCCCCATGTTATTCTTGCAATTGTCGTCATACTGCTGCGATCATTCAACTGCTTTTTTTTTCTCCTGAGACAGTTAGCTCACTGACGTTTCACAGTCTTCAAGGACATCCTTATTGTTTAAGTTGCGGTCCATCAAAATCCCCATCATCTGAATTTGTTTTCTCACTCTGTGGGGCAGTAATTAACTCTTTTTTTTCAGTGCCCTCTCTCTGTTGTAACAAGGTTTCAACGTGCCCGTCCCAGTTTTCTTCTATCCGCATAAGACCATTAGACCATAAGAAATAGGAGTGGAAGTAAGGCCATTTGGACAATCGAGTCCTCTCCACCATTCAATCATGACTGATGGCCATTTCAACGCCACCTACTCGTATCTCTTAATTCCTTGTGAGATTGAGAATTTATCAATCTCTGCACTGAAGACATTTAATGCCCCCGCCTCCACTGTGCTCCGTGGTACTGAATTCCACAGGCCCGCCATTTTCTGGCTGATGAAATGTCTCCGCATTTCCTTTTTTAAGTTGACCCCCTCTAAGTCTAACGCTGGGCCCACGATTCCTAGTATCCTCACGAGACAGAAACAATTCCCTAGCGTCCACCTTTTCCAAGCCATCTTGTATGTTTCTATTAGATCTCCCCTCAGCCTTCTGAATTCGAACGAATACAATCCTAGCATCCTCAACGATTCATCGTTTGTTAGACATACCATTCCAGCGATCATCTGTGTGAATCTACGCTGGAGAAGCTCTCGTGCCAGCATGTCCTTTTAAGGTCTGGTCCACAATAGGACACAGTATTCTAAATGGGGCTTAACCAGAGCTTTATAACGTCTTCGTAGCAACTCACTGCTTTTACATTCCAAAGCTCACGATATAAATGACAAGAACGCATTTTTTTCTTAACCACGTACTCAACCTGCAAGTCTCTCTGCAGTGTACTAGCACTCCCAGGTCCCATTGTGTCTTGGCTTTATGAATTTTCTCACCGTTCATAAAGTAGTTCTTGCCTGTGTTCTTTTTTTCCAAAGTGCAAGACCTCGCATTCTCTCACATTAAATTTCATCAGCTATATCTTGCACCTTACTCCTAAACTGTCCAAGTCTTTCTGTAGCCTCCCCAACCCCTCAGTACGACTTGCCTGTTCTTCTAACTTTGTATCATCGACGAACTTCGCCAGTGTGCCACCAGCCTTTTATTCCAGATCATTTACATATAAAGTGAAGCTGGGTCCCCAACACTGAATCCAGCATCTTTATGAGACAGTTTTTCCTGACTCAACTTTTCTTCTCAATTTGATAAATAGCACTACAGCTGGCTTTTGAGTGAATGTTACAACTGGTTATACGTCGTCCCCACGGGAACACGTCCTTATGTCAGAGATTTCATCTGCCCCCGTACCTTTCTACGCTGTGCCACTTCAGGTGCTGTTTAACTAACTCACCTACCCGATTTTATCCCTGCATCACCTCCGATACATAATCCAAGTGCACGGTTTCCTACTTTGGCCCTATGAACTCCGTAATCATTTTCAAAAGGCCTCTCACTCCATGTCCGAAAATTATGGCAAAGGGCATAAACTGAGGAGATTTGTTTTGGGGCATGCCCAATGGCAAACAATGCAAATAGGATACTTTTATCTCATCCATTCGGGTAGCCCTGGCAGTACCCTCTTAACATGGTATTCAGCATCTGATGCCTCCTTTCTAAAGCTCCCTGGGATTCAGGATGGAACGCACTTGTTTTAAAGTGCTGTATTCCAAAGCCATCCACCACTTCGTCAGATAGCCGAGTAGTAAAATGTGGCCTTAGTTTGATTGAATATTCCTGGGTGGCCTATACCATGTGAAGAAAGCTATTGATTCCACGACCATTATTTTTTTCTTCTTCCTCCGTAATGGAATTGCCTCCGCAAATCTGATTGCCATTTCCATTATGGTTAACAAGCACTGCTTCTCGCTTCTAATTTGGGGAGGGGATGTGCAGAGTTAGTCATCACCTGCATGAAAGCTTCTTCCAATGTGCTAATTGGCAATAAAGTTGTTGCTTTTATTACTGCTGTGGCTTACGTAGCTATTGGAAAACATGGCATGTATGGCAAACGTTATTTACATCCTAATTGCATTTGAGGCCAATATAAATGCTCCCGTACCTCAGCCTGAATCGTATTTCCACACAATTGACCTCGTACTTGTAGTTCATGTATTACCCATAATACTTCCTTTCTTGGTATTTGCAACACAAGCTTGTGCATTTCAGCCCAGTTCTCCCCTGCACTCTTCTGCATGGTGTCCATTTTAAAATAATAACCATCAGGAATAAACTCTGACTTGTTTTCTGAGTTTCCGTCGACATATATATCTGTTATTGTCTCGTCTTTCATTTGTAAGTCCATTAGCCTCCTATTTAGTCACTTCTGCCTGACCTCCTGTCAGTTCCAGTTTTCCTGAACCATTACATCAAGCAGTGTGCCCCCTAATTGAAGCTCAATTTCTTCGTATTTCTCTTCACATTCTGCTTCGTGCAGTGACCTATGATGGCGGGATCGTTTTACTACACAGTCTGAAAACATGCCAGGTTATTTACCTTTTAACTATTCAATTCCCTGGTCTCCGTTGGTGTCTCCACAACACTGGTGGCACTCCCACCTTGGATACTGATGAATAGATCCCAATAATAAACTGTATTCCTGGAACTCACACTCGATCACTGCTCCAACTTGTCTTGAGTTTGCTTTCCAAACTGATCTTACAATGTAAGCTAAATTCCTGTCCAACTATCCCACAAATCACTGTTCTCTCGGGTAACATGTAAGAACGTGTGCAAAACCATTCACCTCTAGACCCTGTATCTCTGAAAATAGTAACATATTTCCCTTCTCTCTGTGTTCTTTTTGAGTAAACTTTACCCAGAGAGATGAATTATTTTCCAGATCAGGGACTCACTCTATACCCAGCCCATATATAAGCTGTGCACTATCCAGTAGCTCCTCGATTTTACTTGGGGGCTTCTCTTACTACATTCACGAATGCTAATGGCTTAGCGTCTATCATCGCATCTTTTCCCACAGTGGCTTAATTTAATGACCAGTACAGTGACTTCATGCGTCCTCCTTTACCACAGAGGAAACACTTGCCGGATATCACTTCCTTTTCCTCCTCTTGGACTTCTTTGTTAACCTGTTGTAGACTAGTGCCAACGTGCTCTTAGTTTTGTTTTGTAGATTGAGATCAGTACTTCTCCAAATTTCTGTCCCTCACAGGATGGATTTCTTGTCAAAAGCTGAACGTTGCCTTATGCAACAGTGCGTATTCATCTTCCATCTCTGCTGCTATTTTCGCTTATTGGTTATTGCTCATCCACACAGATTCTTGTCATCTCTGAGAGTGAGTTGTTCAAAACTCCTCCAGAAGATTAATCTCTCTGATAGCCACGCCGGCCTTGGCTATTGTAACTACGGCACCCAACTATCAAAATTACGATTTTTAATTCTATCAACTCAACATAAGTCTGATCTTGTTCCTTCCTTACTTTTCTAAACGGCTGTCGATACGCATCTGGTATGAATTCATAAGTAATCACAACCAGAGTGCTTGACATCTTCATAATCACTTGACACCTGAACTGACTCCACTCTGAACTGACTGAACTGACATAGCCCACTCGCTCTGCCTACCAACCTAGTTTGAACGAACATTTCCCGCAATTTCAACACTCCAAATGCCGAATCAATTGTTCAAATGAAATAACGAAAGCTTCTAAATCATTCTCATCAAAATGTGAAAGCATTTTAACATATTTGTGTGTATTACAATCTTCTCTCTTCATATCCACCTGGTAAACTTGACTTTCCTGGATATGGTGCAAATTGTGAAGATTAACTTCTCTCTCATTTTTTCTTTATTTTCTCGCTCTTCTTTTTTCCCTGTCTTCGATGTCCCCTTGTTCAGCTCAGCACCTTCTCTTTATTTCTTTTTACTCTATTTTTTCCTTCTCTCACTCTTTCTGTCTCTTCTCACTTCTTTCTATCTTTTATCTCTCTCTCTCTTTGTGTCTCTCTTTCCTTATCTTTATCTTTGAACTCCATTTTCCGAACATGTAATTTAAGTGTTTTTTTCTAACTCTGCCGCACTTGTTTGCTTCTCTGACATACCTACCTGCTTGATTAACTCTCTAGCACTTTCAGTTTTCCATTTGTCCTTGGTTAAACCACATTCTAACCTATTTGCTAATTTAAACATGTGTCGTATTTCTGTCTTTCTGAACGTTACCAACAAATTTGGGAATAGTCTTCAAATCCCAGAGCGATGTTTGCAATATTAAGAGCCATTAATCTCACTGTCCATTTAACTGAACACAAGTAACAGAAATTAAACTCTCACCTTCACATTTTCTTTTAAAGATGTGGACCACTAATTGGCACGTGTTTAAATTTTATTGGACCTTTCCAACCAAAAATCAACTCAAATCTCTCCAAATCCAGATTGGATTTGTCTAAAACCGTCGTAATCATGGACTCGAGCCCCAACCTGTTTCGACACGGCGGTGAGCACTTCTGCTAAATGAAGGAATCACCCAAAAAATCTAATCTCACTTCATAATCTGGTAAAGTAGGAGTGACAGAAAACTCCTATTTTCCACTGTTAAAAAACAATTTCTTTCTTAACTCTAAAATTCATCATTAGACAACAAACAATTTTAACTCTAACCCACATTCTCTTACCATTATCTGCCTTGAAACCCAAAAAAAATACTGATGCAAATAACGCCCTAATTGAAGCTACGTCAAGCCACTATTACATTTAAGATAACATACCATAATAAAATCATTAGAACTAAAGAGAAATCAACATTGATAAATAAGAATATACGTGATGTATAACACAAGAAAAGAAGGGAGTGAGAATATATAAGATCAAGAACGTAACAGCATAAGAGAATAAGAGCTTGGAAAAGACAAATGGAGATTACGATTCCAAACAAAAGACATAGAAGAGGAAAAATCTGAAGAAAGTAAGTGTACAGGAGTAATCCGAGTAAGATCATCAGAACGTATGAGAAAAAGAGCTGAAAAGAATTAGAGCACAACAGAATAAGAGAATAAAACAAGAGAAATCAAAATTTAAGGAATATAAGATAATGTCGAGGAACACATTAAGATAAATGCAACTAGACTAAATGGGATTGACATTTGTAAGTAGGAAGTGTTCGCAGTTGTGCAAAGTGTGAAAATAGGTGAAACCCCTGTGCCAGATGGGATTTATCCGAGGATTGTCTGCCAGCCAGCGAGGATAATACAGAGCCTTAATTTTGATATTTGTCAAAGGAATCGTGTGAGACGACTGGAGGGTTGCAAATGTTATTCCATTGTTCAATACGTCGAGTAGAGGCAACCCTGGTAAATACTGACAAGTGCGCATTTCTTGGCTTATGGGTAAAGTGTTGGAAAAGGATAGAAGAGATAGGATTTATTACAATCTGCAGTATCATCAATACAGTTTTCTAAAGTGTATGCCATGCGTCACAAACCTTATTGAGTTCTTGAGATGGTGACCAAACACGTGGATGAGATTGACACGATTGATGTGGTGTTAATTGATTTCATTAAGGCGTTTGATAAGGTTCCAGACGGTCGGCGATTGCACAAAGTACGGAGAAATGAGATTGAGGGTGATTTAGCGGTTTGGATCAGAATTTGGCTGGCTGGAAGATGACTGGTGGCAGTTGGTGCTGGTTGAAGAGAAATGTTCATGGCGGAATCCAATTACTAGTAATGTAGAGCAATGATCTGTTTTGAGGGTCACTGCTGTTTTTCATTTGTTGTAAAGAGGAGGGCGCAGAAGGGAAGGTCATTGAGTTTGTGGATGACACCAAAGTCGGTGGAGTTGGGGATAGTGCTGAAGCATGTTGCAGGTTACGAGACGGGCACAGATACGCTGCAGAGCTGGGCTGAGACGTGGCAAATGGAATTTAATGCGGAAAAGTGTGAAAAGTAGAAGGAGCAACAGGAATAAAGTGTATTGGGATAATGATAAGATTCTTCGTAATGCAGATGAACAGAGAGAGATGGTTCTCAGCGTACCTGAAAGTTGCCATTCAGGTTGTTAGTTTTGATAATAAGGCATGCGGTGTGTCAGGTTTTGTTACTGGAGGCATTGAGATTCGGAACCATGACGTCGTACTGCAAATATTCAAAGCTCTGGTGCGGCCGCAAGTGGAGTATTACATACACTTCTGATTATTGCATTATAGGAAGAATGTATAAGCTTGGAAAGGGTTCAGAGGAAATTTGCAAGGATTTTGCCTGATGCGGCGGGAAGTTCTCATGAGGAAAGGCTGAGGGACGTCAGACAGTTTCGTTCGAGTGAAGAATGCTGTTGGTGACTTAATAGAGGATTACGTAGTGCAGACAGTGAGAGCCTTTTTGCTCTAATGCTGATGACTAACACGAGAGGACATAGGTTCAAACTGATGGGTGGTAGATATAGGACAGATATGAGAGGTAGTTTAATTACTCAGAGAGTAGTAGGAGCGTGGAATGCACTCTCTGCAGCAGTTTTAGACTCCTCAAATTTCAGGGCACTTAAATGGTCTTTCGTTAGACATGGGGATGAAAATAAAAAGCGTACGATAGATGGACTTCAGACATGGACGACTTGAGCAGGGCAACATCGAGTTTCGAAGGGTCTATACTGTGCTGTAATGTTCTACGTTCTGAGTTCTAATAAGAAACTCAGAGATTAAGAGAATATTTCTCTGGTGGAATAACAGAAGAAGAGAATGAGAACAAAGAAGAATGAGCACAAAACACAATGAGACAATAACATATGAACGAGTAAGACATTAGGGAGTGAGAACTTAATAAAACTATGATAAAGAATATAAGAACAAAAGTGAATTAGAACGGGACAGATTAACATAGTAAGATAATGACAACATTAAGTATTATGCGCATCAGAACATAAGTGAACATGTAAATAAGAGCATTACAGAACAGGAATCTAACATAATAAGAGCGTCAGAGACAACATGATAAGAGCAAATGAAACACAGAAGGAGTAGAATAAGTACCCAAGACATTTTATGAATATTAAACTCAGAACAGAAGAGAATATAAACAGAAAACAAAGGTGAAAAACAACGTAAGTGAATACGAACATAAGAGAGGAGGAACATATGAATTTAACATAACAAGAACACAAGGGCATAAGACCATGGGAGAACAAGAACAGAAGTGCATATAAAAAAGAGTTCGAGATCAAAAGAATAAGAACATAAGTGAGTAATAAACATGTGAAGAGGGATATAACGGAAGAAGAGAATATGAGAATGTAAGAGATGGAGAACATAAAAAAAAGACCAGAACGAAACGAAAACATAAGATACGAACAGCTTAAGGGAATATGTACCGATGCAAATACGAAAACAAAACACAAGTGAGTAAGCAAATAAGAGCGTGAGACTGTGAGAACAACAGTGAACAAAAACATAAGGGAACAAAAGCATCAGACTAGAAGTCAATATATGAATAAGAACATAAGAGAATGGGAAGGTAGGCCAATGATAATGTTAGAAAATTTGAGCAGAGTTATATATGCGAATAAGAACAACAGGGAAGAAGGAGATGAAATAAGAAGAACCTATGCGAATAATAAGATAAAAGAATGACAACATAAGAGTCTAAGAGATTAAGAAAATAAGAAACTTTATGAATATGCAAATATGAATATAGAATAAAAAACTGAGATTAAAATCAAAAAAAACAAAATAAGTGAGTAAGAACATAAGTGAGTACAAAAATAGGAACATAAAATTATAGGAACACAGTGGAATAATTAAACAGGAGAACAGAAACAGAAGAGCATTAGAGAATAAGCACATGAACCAGAGAATTACATAAATGGAAAATAGGAAAATAAGTGAATTGGAACATAAATATAGAGGACACACAAAGTACCGTAGAGTTTAAAATGTAAGAGTATAAGAACGTACGATGTTACGAGAATAAGACCTTCAGAAAACAAAAGCATAAGTGCTTTTATGAACAAGAAAAGAAGTACATAAGATATAATAATAAGAACGAAAAAGAAATCAATCGATGTGAATAAGAACATAAGAGAGCAGCAACATAGGAAAATAAAAGAAAAAGAACATAAGAAAAACACACAAGATCATGAGAGAATAAAAAAATATCAAAATTAGAGAAAAGCAGAATAAGAATGTAAGTGAGTAAGTAAATAAGATTATTCATGATGAGGAAAAGAAGAACATACGAGACTAAAATCGGAAGATTAAAATAGAATTCAATGTAATTGAATAAGAACATAAGTGAGCAGAACATAGGAACGTCAAGCAGTAAGAACATAAGAGAGAATAACACGGATAATCACAAGAACATAAGAATTTGAAACAGACAAATTAAGAATATGTTTAATGCCACATGAACATAAAACAATGAAAGCAAAAGATTCGTACAGAATAAGAATATGAGATAAAGAGAATAAGAGAATTTTAACGTATTGACGAGAAAATGAATTGACGAGAATAGGAATACATGAGTATACAACAGAAGGCAATAATAAATAACAGCATAAAAACGTAAGTGAATAAGGAATTTAGAGATGAAGACAATAACACTCCAAGTGAATAACAGAAGAAGAGAATGAGGACATAAGAGAATGATAACACATGAGAATATAATAATAAGACAATAAATTAGGAAGAAAATAAGGGAATGAAAAACGACAACAAAAGAGAATAAGTACATTAACATTGGAGAATAAGAAAACAACAAAATAAAAACGTAAGTTAATAAAGAAAGAGAATATGTACAGAAGCAAATCAGAACATAAGTAAATATGCAAATAAAACATAAGGGAAATGGAAGGTAAAATAATAAGATCATAGGTGAAATATAACACGAAGAGAATAAGACCATAAGAACATGTGTAAATATGCAGGTAAGAACGTAAAAGAATGAAAATTCAATGAAAGAGAAAAACAACATACCTATAGACTAACAGAACATATCAGGAATATATGAACATTTTAGAAAAAAGAACACAAGAGGATAAGAGCACAGGAGAACAAGAACATCACAGCACAACCGATTAAGAACATAAATACTCAAATTCAAGACCAAAACAATAAGAATAACACTGACTGATAATATAATACAATAAGGACATAAGGGTAGAACAGAAAACACAATACCAGAGGGCAAGAACATAACAGCCTAAGAACAAAACAGAATAAGAACATAACATAATGAGAACATAATGGAATACGTACAATAGCGACTTAGAAAATAAGTATCATGGTGAATAAGAACAAAAGAGAACATGAAGATAAGATAGTACCATCGTAAGTGATTAACAAGTTCAGAGCATAACATCATACGGGAAAAAGAAAATAAGAACAAAATAGCATTTGCGATCACTAAAATGAGAACACGAGAGAAAAACAGCACACAACAAGAATAGAAAAAATAGAGACGTTAGAGCGGACATAAGACAGTAGGAACATATGAACAGAATAGAGTAAAACACAAGAGAATAAGAACACGCAAAGACAAGAACAGACGAGCATAAAAGAACAAGAACATCTCTAAAATATTTCAAGAACAAAGGAATGAGAACATAAGTGATTGGTAAAATCCGCCCATAAAATCATGGGGAAGAATGAAGGGGAAAATAAGAGACAAACAACATAAAAACAAAAGAGAATACGAATAGGACTGAATAAGAAAATAATATCATGTTAACATTAATTAAACAGAAAATAAGAAAATATTTGAATAAGAACACAGGTGTGTATGACCGCGAGAACAAAGGCGAATTAGAATACACGAAGACAACACAACATAAGTGAATATCCAAATACAGACATAAGGGAATGTGAAAGTTAGATAATAAGAAATATAGGTGAATTCGAACATACATCAATATGTGAATTAGAACATAAGAGAATAGCATTGTGACTAAATAAGAACCAAAGTGAATGACGAGTTAAAAACATACGAGAATAAGGGAATTAGAACATAATAACATTTATGATCATAAACTTAAACGCATAAGATATAAACATTTTAGAACTGAAGTGAAAAATCTATAAGTGAATAAGAATATAACCGAGTAGAAACATAGAAACATAAGAGAAGACGAACATTGGAGAAGAAGACCGTGAATAACAGAATCAGAACATAGACACATGAATGAATAATATCATGACAGTTAGGACGGAAGCAAATAATACAATAAGAGCATAAGATTAAAAGCATGAAAACATGAGAGAATAAAACCAAAACAGAGGAAAGGTATAGCAATAAGAACATGAGAACTGAATATCATAACAATATAAGACATAACAAACTAACAGAATGAAAAATGAAAAAGACAATAATAGAACAGGAGTCCATGAGAATGCAACATTAAACATGATGCACTGATATACGCGTTTTTGGTGATAAGGAGCAGAGGCAACAACAAAGACTGAGTTGAAACCGGAAACAATCACCAACCAGGAGTGTACTCTCGCAGTCGTGGAGCTCTTCAGTGGTCCAAGACATTCGGCCTTGAATCTTCGGTTGTCCATCCTCCAAGGCTGACTGTGAGCAAGGCAAAAATGCAAAGTGGTCGTGGAGAGGCTGCCAGCCAAGTTTGGTACCCATGGGGATGGCGTCAAGCGTAAACTTGAGTTCATGTCACACTACAGGTGACCTCACTGCACTGAGATTTCTCTCACAAACATGCACACAAGTGAAAGCACGAGCACACGCGTGCACGTAAACACATAGGCGCGTGCGCACACACACACATACATCCGTAGACCTGGACACTCACACAAACTTTCTCTCACACAAAAGCTCTCCCTCATGCGCGCAGACATATATTTCCACACTCAAATCCATGCACGCATCCTTTCAATAACATATACCCCATTGCACACACATACACACACGCTCACATGGACACACACGTGCCCACATACACACCCACATGCACACACTCACTTGGTCTACCCTGCAATCACACATGTATAAAGTTTTTGTATGAATTTGTACTTGCTGCAAAACATTTTATTTTGCACGAAAACTGCATTATTCATTTAAGATTCTGAAAATCCCATTTTAGAAATGCAATCAGTATGAACGAACATTGGGACACAGACTTTAACCTCACACCTTCAATGCATTATCTGATCTGAAATGGCTCCTATTTTTAAAAATATGTTGATCATATAACTTTTTTAAAAATCTGGGATTTACATATGAAGGAACTGAAAATAACATGAATATTCCGAATGATAAAAGACTAAAGCTAATTTTGTTTAATATTTAATTCCATGACACTGCAATCTTGTTGCTTTAAATTCTGTGTCTTCTGATTCTGGTCCACAACCACTTAATGACGAAGCAGAGCTTCGAAAGATAATGCTTCCAGGGAAATCTGTTCACCTACAAACTAGTGTTGTGTAATTTTAACTTGACCCAAAGTGAAAACAATAGTATAAGCACATACAGAAGCAAGCGAATAAGAATTTTCGAGATTATGAATAAGAGAATACTAAAGGGTAAGAAAAGCGTAAGAACAGAGTGCACAGTGACCAAATAAGGGATTGAGAACATCAGATAATAAGTGCATGGGGTAATAATTTAATAAGAATATAAGAGCGTAAGAAAGTGAGAAAATAAATGCAAAAGAGATTAAGCAAAATACGAGAATAAAAATAGAAAAGAATAAACTCTTAAGATAATGAGTTGTCCAGAAAAAAAAGCACAAAAGTGAATGAGAAAATAAGGACATAAAGGAAGTAGAACGTAAGCGAATATGCGAATAATAACACAAGGGTACATGAGTTTAAAATAAGAAACACAATCGAGTTTAAAATGGAGGAGGAGAATAGCATAGGAGAGTAATAGGATTAGACCTTCAGATAAATATGACATCAGAGCATTTATGAATAACAAAATAAATGCAGAAATTAAAATTATAAGAATTAAAGAGAAATCAACATAAGTGCAAAACTACGTAAGTGAGGAGGAACAGAATAACAACAGAGAGCATGCTCATAAAATGTGATGGGGATGTGATGGCTTAATTGTATAATCAGTGGACTGTAAATCCATCGAACCATGACAGAATGTGGAATTTGATTTCAACAAATATTTGGAATTAAAAATCTAATGACTGCTCTATATCCATTGCCTCTGCTCGAAATAAAAACGCCATCTGTCTCACTAATGCCCTTTCGTGAAGGAACTTGTCAATACTTACCTGGTCTGGCCTACATGTGAATCCAGCTCAGTAACAAAGTGGCTGACATTCAGCTACTCGCTGGGCTATTAGGGATGGGCAATAAATGCTGCCTCACCAGCGATGCCCGCATCCTCATAAAGAATAAAGAGAAAAATAATAAGTCAAAAACAACATAATATCATAAGAGAACAAAGCTTTCAATATAAGTACGAGAGAACAAGATAACAAGAAAATAAGTTGAGAAGACAATAAGACGATTTATAATCATGAAAAGAAGAATATAAGGAAACAGAGTTTGGGAGAAGATTTGTATCTTGTGTGCTCATTGTTGGCCAAGCTGGGAATTTGTGTTGCAGACGTTTCGTCCACTGTCTAGGTGACATCCTCAGTGCTTGGGAGCCTCCTGTGAGGCGCTTCTGTGATGTCATCACTATAAATGCCGCAGGAAACATCACAGAAGTGCTTCACAGGAGGCTCCCAAGCACTGAGGATGCCACCTAGACAGGGGAAGAAATAACTGCAACACAAATTCCCGGCTCGGCAAACAAAACCACAACAATAAGGAAACAGAATTTTAAAAATGCAGATAAATGAACAAAGGTGAAAAAGAACATATGTGAAGCGGATTATAGAAACAGAAGGTAGTAAGAACATAGGATAATAAGAGCTTGAGAAACACAATTAAACTTTTAGACTAAAAACCTAAGAACGTAAGAGGATCACAACAGAAGAGAATGCGAGTACATGAACAGTGGAAGAAATGAATAAAACACAGAGAATATAAGAGAACAAGAATAGACGAAAATAGGAACATTGGAGAATAAGAGAATTGGACCATGAGAAATTAAGTTCATTAGAATATAAGAGAATCTGTATCTAATAGAGCAAGACACAAATAAGAATCTAAGATAAGAAAATAAAAACATAATCGTCTACGAATGTGCGAGATAAAGAGAACAAGGCTCGAAGACAGTAACAGAATAAGAGAATGAGAATATTAGGGAATGTGTACATAAGTGAATAGGATAATAAAAATATAACTGAGTAAGAACATAAGGGATTGAGAACATGATAACAAACGAGTTAAAATTGTAATAAGAATCAAATAATATTAACAGAACAGATTAAGAATGTAACATCATGGAAACATAAGAGCGTAGGCACAGAAGTCATTCAGAACATAAGACAATACGACGGTAAGATAACAAAAACATGAAAGAATCGCATCCTTAGTGAATATGCGATTGAGGATATAAGTGAAAGCAAAGATGATATAATAAGGACATAAGAGACTAACATAATAAGACCGTAAGAACAGATGAGAATAAGATAATTAAGACATAAGATGTTTGATGAATATGAACATCAGAACATAAGATTAGAAAAGAAAAGAACAAGTAAAAAACAACTTAAGTGAATATGACTGAAAGATCGTCGGAACAAATGAAAATAATAGAATAGGAACAAAAGAGAATAAGAACGTAGAACAAGAAAATAAGAGCTTCAGAGAGTAAAAAATAAATAAAATAATTCAAGAACAAAATAATTAGAACACATGTGAGCAATAGCATAAGAGAACAAGGCCATAATGGATGAAGAGAATTTGAGAATATAAGAAAGGAAGAACAGGAGAACATACGAAAACAAGAACAGAACAGAATATAAAACAAACGATAACGACAGGGTGACAGAATAAGTACAAAGAAAATACGATCATAAAACATCATTAAATAAGAACACAACAGCGTGAGGACAGGAAACAAATGCGAATGAGAACATCAGAACACAAGTGAATCAGAACATATATATGAATCTGCGAATGAGAACATAAGAAAATGCAAATTGATATTAATAGAAACTTAGGAGATAAAGAACATTGTGAATGAGACCATAATAGAATTGGAAGGCAAGTTCATAAGGAGTAAACGAATTTGAGCACAAGTGATTAGGTGAACAAGAAGGTAAGAGAATAGAGTGGTAAGATAATACGAACCTGCGATAATAACAACATAAAAGCATACGAACATATGAGAACAAATGAATAAGAAGATAGATGCATTTATGGATATGAAAATAAGAACACAGCAGAGTGAAACATAAGGTTCAAAGAGAAAAACAGCACAAGTTCATAAGAACATAATGGGTAAGAACATAGGAACGTAAGTGACTAAGAGAATAAGAACATATTGGATCAAGAAGATAAGAGCATTAAAGAATTAGATTATGAATAAGAAAATTAGAGAACAAAAGAATAAAAACATAAGTAAATTAAAACAGAAGAGAATAAGGACATCAGCCAATCATAGACTAAGACAATATGATTAAAAAATAAAAGATTGAAAATGAAGAGAATAATAGTGCAAGCCTAAGAGAACGAGAGAATTAGAACATGAGAAATAGATATCATCAGTCTTAAGGCAATGATAATAAAAAAAAAGACATCAGTAAGTGAATAACCGAATAAGAGTAAATGAGAATACAACAGGATCCAATGAGAACATAATAGAATAAAACAAAAAGAATATTCGGGAGTAAGAACATAAGATTACTCGAGAGTAAGACCAGCCAATGGTAAGTACAGAAGAGAATACGATAATAAGAATGTAAGACATTAATATGATCATATCATGAGAGAAAAAGAGAATAGGATAATGAGAACCTAAAGAATAAATACATTAGATAAGGTTACAATAAGAATATGAGTGAGAAATAACATAAAGGAATGAGACAATAGGAACAAAGGACAATAAGAACATGTGAACAGAAGAAAATAGAAAGAGCACAGAATAAAAACATAAGATAGTCAGGTCATAATTACACAACAGAATACGGAAACAAGAGCATATGAGAACCAGAACAAAGTGAATATGCGAATAAAAATACAAAAGAACCAGAACTTAAATAATAAGTACATTGGAGATTAAAAAGTTAAACGCATATGAACATAGGAGAGTAAGACAACAAAATCATAAGAGAACAAAACAAAGAAAAACAACTTAAGAGCAAAATAGAATAAAAAGTTAAAATATGAGAATTAGAGAATGAAAGAATAAGAACGTAAGTGATAGGTAAATAAGAACATTCATGATTTTGAAAGATGAATGTAAGAGAATAAATCATAAAACGTAAGGGAAATCAACTGAGGTGAATAAGAACGTAACTGTGGCAGATCATAGGAGCATAAGGTTGTAAGGACAGAACTGAAGAAGGACATGGGAGCATGAAATTGAAAGACCCGATACATACCACAAGTAAAACCAATATATTTTATAAAATGCCTTGCAAGAATTGTAACAAACACGAGATTAGATGCCTTACATTATGGAAACAGGCCCGTTGGTCCAACAAGTCCACACTGATCCTCTGAGGAGTAACCTACCCAGACTCATTTCCCTCTGACTAACGCATCTAACCTATGCACAATTTTAGCATTGCCAATTCACCTGACCTGCACATCTTTGGACTGTGGGAGGAAACCGGAGGACCGGAAGGAAACGCAGGCAGACAGGGGGAGAATGTGCAAACTCCACACAGACAGTCGCCTGGAGCTGGAATCGAACTTGGGACTCTGGTGCTGTGAGGCAGCAGTGTTAACTACTGAGCCACCGTGTCGCCCCAAGCTACGTTGTACAAACAGGCAGAAATCTCGCCACCAGGAAACATGAACATCAAATCGCCACACAACTAAAGAGTCCACTCTCCCAAATATCCTTACACATGGATGAGGAAGGACACCACTTCGTCTGGGACAACACATGCGTCCTAGGACAAGCCAAATATAGGTATGCACGGGAATTACTGGAAGCATGGCTTTCCAACCGGAACTCTGTCAACAATCACACAGACCTGGATCCCATTTACCACGCCCAGAGAAAAAAGAACAGGAAATGATTTCACCATAGGAACTGACATCACTGCAGGAAATTACATCACCAATTCGAGGAAACTCAAACATCGAAAAAGAAAATGGGCACCGCTACCAGTGATTCTTTTGAATGTTCACTGAAGTCGTTACCTGGTATGGTGACAAAACGTCTGATAACGAACCTTCCAGATCAGCGAGCAAACCTATACCTATCCAAACAGAATAATCATATAAGTACATAACAGAATACGAAAATAGAACCACAATAAAATAACAACATAATAGATTAAGAATATAAGGGAATCCGAAACTACCACTAACATGTAATACAAGAATAAGAACATCCATGAATGAACAGTAATGAATAAGCGAAAAAAAGAATATTAATAAAAGGATAAGAAGTGAAATGCATTGTAGAATAAGAAGATAAGGGAAAATAACTGTAGGGAATAAGAACTGAAGAGGATAAGTAATTAGGAAAAAGAGAGTAAGAGAATAAGAACAATACAGAATAACAGCAGGAGAAGAACATAAGAATATTAGAGAATAATAACATAACAGAAGTCAAACATAATATAACTTACCGTCGTTGAAGAGCCTCTGGGAAAGAGAGATAACAGTACAATCGATTTTCAGACAGCAATGGAGGGTGAAGTGATGTCATTTGAAATCAGTGAATTATGCTAAATCACGGGAAGCTATGGAATGAAGAAGGAGCTGGCTAAATTAGACGAGGAAAACAAGTTATATGGCGAAATATCTGAGGAACACTGGAGGACTTTAAAATAGATATTTTACAATGTTCATCGATAGTACATTCTGGTCTAAAAGAAAGATAACAGCGGTACGAAGAGCCAGCCTTGGACAATCAAGGAAATAATGGAAGGGATCCAATGACATGTCCAGGCTTACAAAGAAGCCGAGATTTCTGGGAAACAGGAAGATTGCGAAACTTTTCTTAAAAACATTAAGCAAGCAACAAAGAAAGGAAAGCTAGATTTTAAATGTAAACCAAACACAGAATATAAACAGATGCAGGAAAACTGTGATTTTTATAAATATTTGAACCGGAAAATGGTTACTGAAGTGGATGTAACTGCCTTGCAGGATGAGAAAAGTGAAATGATACTGGTTCATGATGAAACGGCTGAGTGTACAAAGTTACAAATCACACAACACCAGGTTATAGTCCAACAGGTTTAATTGGAAGCACACTAGCGTTTGGAGTGACGCTCCTTCATCAGGTGATAGTGGAGGGCTCGGTCGTAACCTCAGAACTTATAGCAAAAATTTACAGTGTGATGTAACTGAAATTATACATTGAAAAATTGATTGTCTGATAAGCCTTTCATCTGTTAGAATACAGTGATAGTTTCACTTCTTTCATGCGTAAATCACAAAAACTTTTTTCTTTTAAGTTGCATTCTTGGGTTAGCTGTTAAAAATGGTGATAGCGAGACAATATGTTGAAGGTGTTCGGCCCCTATGTTCTCTGTCTATGACCTGATGTTAAGATTGATTCTAAACTAAAAAGTGAAATAACAGAGTTTTACATAAATTCATGCAGTTTTTGAGATCAGAGTTCTACATGAATGCATGCATTTTTTGAGCAAAGTACACTGTAACTCTGCAAGTGTAAATTCATACCACAAAATATACGTGTGCATGTGAGTAAATTAGAGATTACGAACACAAGAGAACAAGAATATCATGGAAAATGAATACAAGAGAATAAAAACAGGAGAGATGAGGAACAGATATTAACGATTGAATACAAACACATATGAAAAGTAGATTCTGAATATAAGTGAATAGAATCATCATTGAATAAGAGAATAAGATTACCAACCAAGAAAAAAGAGGATGGTATATAAGGCAATAAGGACATAATGGAAAATAGCAGAAGAGAATATGTGAAAAAAATGATAAGAATATGAGAGTAAAAGATCGTAAGAAAATAAGACAGTACGAATCTAATAAAATAACACACGAGTACGAGAAAAAAGTACATGAGTAACAACATACATGAATATGAATACAGGTCTAGAAGAACATAAAGGACTAAGAACACAAGAGAATGAGAAAAGAAAAGAATAAAAGTATTTGAATTAATAGCATGCGATTACAATAGAGTATAACAGAAGAGAGTAAGTACAGAGCCGAATGAGAAAATAAGAACAGCAGAGAATAATGGAACATGATAATGAGCACAGTAAAAAAAAAATACCTAACAGGATCGGAAAACAAGAACGTAAGTTAATAATAACATGAAAGAACGAGAGCATAACGATAAAACTGAATAAGAACATAATAACATAAGAGCACAATAAGACAAGTACATAAGAAATGAACAGCAGACTGAATAAGAAGAGCGGAGAATTGAATCAAAAGATCGAAAGTGAAGAAAATAATGAGAACATATGACCATAAGAACATAAGAGAAGTACCGAACAGAACATCAACACAATAGAATAATAACACAAGGAACTCAGTAAAGATATGAATGACGGAATAACAACATAACGAAATGAGAACAGAAAAGGGTAGGAGATAATAACATCAGACAAAAGAATAGAAGAATGTAATAACTGAGGAGAATAAAAGTCACAGAATAAGAAAACAGGAGCATCAGAGAATATGATCATAAGATGGTAAGCGTAAAAGGGAATACATGAATAAGAAAATTACAACATCTTAACAAAAACATAAATGAATAAGCAATTAAGACATCAGAACATAAGAGAGGTAGACTCGGGGACTGAGGAAACCAGAGTGTGGAAGCCATTTTTTTGATTATGGTCATCCTCTCAGTGGGGGAACTATTTTTCTGAAGTGCCCCTCACCAAGCAGAACAATCGGACTTGGCATGTAGCTGTGAGAGTCTGGCTTGCATGATCCGAGACATAGATTCTTTCCTCTCTCATTAGGAATAATGCCAAAGTGCAGCTTCTCTGTTCACGGCGCATCGGTTTGCCTGCTCAATGTTTCCCCACTGTCATGTATTGAGAGAGCAAGTAGCTTCGTTGCTCGAACATGTTTAGCTCCATATATTAGTTTATGGTGTATTACCAATGTGTGTGGTTCCTCTAATAAAGTACATCTGTTTGATATGTGTAACGGATCTTTGTAAAAAGCATTTTGCGTGATAACTTTCATTCCGGTCCACATTTGTTATACGTAGCACCATTTAGGGCTGATGCTGATAGCTAAACCCTGTTTCAGCAGCTCCTGAGCCCATCCTGACACTTCGTAAGTAATGGTCAGCCTGTGTCTCAGCCTGGTTTTTGGTTCCTACATAGATCTGTAAATTTCTGCTGTGCTTCAGAGTCCTACCGATCCACGGTTAGGACAGAGGTTCTACCTATGATTCAGCTTGAAATAAAATCCTTACTGCTCGCGTTCTGCCTCTCAAGATTTCGTTGAACAACTGGCATTTTCGCTTTCAATGGATGACCTTGTGCGAACCGATGTTAGTGTCATCAGTAACTTGAATTGGTGTATGAGAAATGGTGAGTATTGTGTAGAGCTAATCAAATCGCTAAAATTGATTAAGGGCATGATCCTGACCTGAGCCTGCAGGCTGATCCCCTGAGGGAAGACGAAATAATGAAATGATCACATTAAAGTAGTACATTTGGTTAAGGATTTAATCCTGACTTGCCCCTGCTGGCTGTTCCCCTGAGGCAAGGCAAAATAATAGGCAGAGAGTGTCTCTTAATGTATAAATTGGCAAACTCCTGATCTCAGCCTGAAGGCTCATTCCTTGTGGCGCGATGGAAGATGGGCAGATCTAAATGTCTAGGATTAAAAACGTTGCTGATTGCCAGGCTTGGTGAAGCCTTGATGAATTTGTTTGCCTGCAGGTGACTGCTCTGCGTCACGGACCGCCGAGGTGAGGAAGCGATCGAATCACTCTACAAACAAGATCAAAGTGCAGCCCTGGGTTTCGAGACAATCTCGTGTAGACGGGTCGCCGTACTTTTGCCTGCTCAGAGGAGACTATGTTTTGCCATGGTAAACAGACGAGGTGCAACATTTAAGGTCAGAAATTCAGTTGTTGAGTTTAAGGAAGTGGCAAAGAGCCAGCAATCCCCGATAAACATAATCGAGATCAGCGTCCAGGGAACTCTTTCGTAAACCCTCCCACCATACCAGCACCCGAATCCCCTATGTTCCAAACAACTACCGTCCCAGACCGGATTGCCGCTGTTATCGCTTGCTAAACGAGCAGGAGGGATGGCCAGAGGCAGAAAGCTGGTCGAAATACTGTTGCAGCTCACGATACTTGTCCACAAGCTCTTCGTGTTAATATTCAACAGGGTCTAAATTTCTGGAAAGGCCATGATGGTGCAAGCATCTTATGATTTACGGTGATTGATAATTTTAAAAAAAAATTGCTTGTCCGAGGATTATGAGAGATAAATCCAAGTTCACAAACCTTGGATCCGCTCTGAAGTCTGGAGCATGATGCAAGAAGACCTGATCCACTCTAGTGATCAACATTTTTTAATTGGCGAGTTCAAAACTGCTGTACCTATAGTTGCATGCCTCAGCATTTCCAAACATTGATGAATTTAGTCTAGGCGACACATTTGACGGCCACTAAAGACTCCATTATATTTCCCCTGGGCCATGAATTAAATCAGGAGCACAGACAATCTGGCGTGAAAATGTTGTTAGAATTGAAACTCTCTCATTTTGACTGTTCTGAAATGTGAATGTTTCATTCCCCGAACGAGCAAGGAAGCAACAGATGGTAAAAAAAACTGGAAAAGGATGAAAGTTGACAGAGGGCGAAAGATCCCACCTCAGCGCTGAGTAACTGAAGCTTGCAGAATGGGTAACATTTTGTGGTTTGCGTTGAAATCACATTTGCTTGTTTATCACTGAATGTTTATGTTTTGCTGCCTGGAGCTCGAGGTCCGTGAATGTCTTTTTTTCCCACAAATCATGAATTCAGTACTGTCAATTTCTAAATCGTCTAAGAATTTCTGTTCGCAAATGGGGTGAACAGTGATCTTCTATTGCGATGGCCAGAACACGAACATGCCACGATACAAATTACAGGCAAAACACAATATGCCCAACAACCTCGCGATCCATGCACGCCGTGTGCCAACACTGAAGAGGCTGATTGAGATGACATGCACGTGGGGGGCGGAATCAACCTCAGATGTCCGCCCAGCAACGACTATTGAGAATTGATTCCAAAGAGGAACCTGGAAAACGTGACAGCAGAACCCGGTACTTCATCTTTCGGACTGGGAACAAGCCAGCTAAAACCCCCGGACCAATGGCAGGCCCTTACTTGAAGTATGGAAATGCGGCCACTGAGGAGCAAAGTGGCTGCCTTGGAGCTAACGCAAAGACCAACATGCTTGCATCCACGCATAAGGAAAACTTGCAATACCACTCACTGACTCTCGTTGAGATTTTGGTGTGACCCACCATGACGGAGCCATGTGGAAACTTCCTGCCTAATTTTAGCTGATTATGAGCGTCGTCCCACACTTTGGAAAGAGGGGGTTCTCGAACCACTCGCTTGCGTGGTCGGCCATTTCACTTGTTCGCAAATTAATTTCATAGAATTGCCTCGAGTAAGTTTTTGCAAGTATTGCCTAATAATAGCAAATGTATTTAGAAGATGAGTGGGAACCCTTCCAACGTCTGATACTGCTTCCACAATAGTAGAGGACAAGTGTGAAATATCTGCACAAGTTAACCAAAACTCTTCAAAGTTTATATTCACGGGTATACCCAGCCTTGGGACCAGGGAAAATTGGAAAATAGGGGACAAGGCCGGTACCTGGTTCTGAGAGCAAGCCACACAGTAGTCAAAGTCAAAGCAATATTTATGTAGACGTACAATTGTCGATACAAGAGAACACCGCCTCAAAGGGAGCCCAGCTCCCAGTGGGACATATGGAGTTCAGTGGGCTCATCGCTCGGGTCCTGCAGCAGCGCACTACTGCAAGGATTTATTGTCCTTGTTTTCTTTTCACTTCTCGCGGTCCTTGATAGTTTCATTAAGCAGGTTGTGGATGCTTTGTTTCACTGCTGCTACACTCTGTCCCATTATCATTTCAGCTGATCAGCATCTATCTGGGTATTCTGGGCACTGAGCCCCAGGCTCCAGACATAACAGCGCTGAGACCTCTTATTTTGAGGGCTATCTGTCCGATTCTGAGCTTCCCTGTTCATACAATCTCTTGGCTCTGCTTACATTCCCCTTTTACTGAAGCTCCTGACACTGCTCAACTGATTATGTAAAAAAAGGAGAGTTTGTGGAAATCATATTGCTGTTAATGGCTTCCCTCCCGGTGAAGTAATCATTTCGCTGAAATGCCACTCACCCAGCAGAACATTAGTCCTTGGCATGCAGCTTTAATAAGCTGTCTCACAGCCTTCTGTAAATTAGTTCATCTCTCACGAGAAGGTAATACAGAAGTGTAGCGTCTCTGTTCAAGGCCTCTCCGTCCTCCTGCTTAAGGTTTCACCATTGTGATGTATTACTCGAGCATGTAGCTTAGTTGGTCAAGCGTGCAAAGCCCCGCCAATTAGTTTACAATGTTCCTCTAATCAAGGACATCTGATATTGATCTCTGTAAACAAAATATTAGGTGGTAACTTTCACTCCTATCCACTTCTGGAATACGTAGCATCAACTAGAGCTGACTCCGAGAGCTGGGTCCTGATTTAGGACCTCCGCGAACCATACTGGCACTTTTTATTTAATGGTCAGCCTGTAGCTCAGCAAGGATCTTGTATCCCATCTAACTCTTTAACTTGCTGCTGTACCTCGAAGTCTAACCGAGCCACTGTTAGGATGGTGAGGCTTCCCACTATGCATCGTGTTAATGCTTAAGGTCTGCCTGCCTAGATTTTGTTCAATAGAAAGGGATAAAGAATAACTGACGAAACGACAAACCAGTCAGTTTGCCTTCGGAGTTAAAAAACTGATGGCAGACCTAACACGGGATAAGGTATATATACAGGTAGAGAAAACTAAAGTAATTCCAGACAGTCAAACATAGCATTGCGAAAGGCTGTTCATGTCTGAAAAGTTTGGTTCATTTCATTGACGCGGTGACGCAAGTAGCAGATCACGATAACGCTATGGATGCTGTACATTTGGACTTTCATAAATGTTTTGATACGGTTCCTCATAGCAGGTTAATTACCGAAGTAGGAATGCTCAGGATTGGTGTGTCTCTGGCAGCATGCAATCGATGTTGGCGAAAGGAAATGAAACAGATGATAGTTACAGCTGGTCATTTCTCAAATTGAACATTGGTTGAAAACGGTGTTCCCTTGCAAACTTTGGGAATCTTGCTTTTCTCTGATTTGGAGTTGCTTATTGATCTACAGTTAAAGATGATACGACGCCAGTGAGAGTTGTGAATGTGAGGACGATGCTGAGAGACTTAAGACGGACTTTGAAAATTTGTTCAAATGATCAGTTACCTGTCAGATGAAATTTAATGCAGAAATCTGTGAGGTACTACAGTTTGGTGTCAGAAACATACATAGACAAATGCGGGCTCAAAAGCACACTTTTGAGATTAGTACAGTAGAGGACAGAATGAGGGTTCATTCCACGTAATTCTCTGAGGTGAACAGATAATTTGAAATATTATTTCAGAAGACTTGTAGGATGTTTGAGGTTTTAAACAGGGATCTGGAGGAAAATAACAAGTAAATAATGATGCCACGTCGCTAAAAATCATTGCGGAGTCCACGTTTAGAGTATCGTTTTCAATTATGGCGCCAATTTAGGCCCTGGAAAGAATTCAAAGGAGATTTCGTACAATCGTACCAGACAATCGTACCAATCGTGTTTAGCTACAAGGAAAGATTGGAGACACTGGTCTTGTTTTTTTTAGAAGCTGAGAACATAAGGAGGTGATCTACAATGACGTAATTGAAATTATGTATGATTTAATTGTGTAAAAATCATATTTTATTTCGATTAATTAATATGTCAGTGACATGTAGTAGTAACTTCAATATTGTTAGTGAGACTACGAGGAATGAGGTGAAGAGGAGCTGGCCAAAGTTCAATGGTGCAATATCTTAGCAGGGGTGACAGTGGAGAAACAATGGCGGGTATTTCTGTGTATAATGCAGAAGTTGCAGGATCAGTTCATTCCAAAAAGGAAGAAAGATCCTAGGAGGAGGCATGAGTGGCCGTGGCTGACGAGGGAAGTTAAGAAACATATAAAGTTAAAAGAGAAAAAGTATAACGCAGCAAAGGTAAGTGGGAAAACGAAGGACTGAGAAGCTTTTAAAGAACGAAAGAGGATTACTAAGAAGGAAATACGCAGAGAAAAAATGAGGAACGAAGGTAAACTGGCCAATAATATAAAGGAGCATAGTAAAAGTTATTTTAGGTATGGGAAAGGCAAAATAAAATGGTTAAGACTAAAATTGGGCCGTCCAAGACAGAAACAGGAGAATATATTAAGGGAAAAAAGAAATGGCAGAAGAATTGAATTGGTACTTCAGATCTGTGTTCACTGGGGAACACACAAGCAATCTCCCTGAGGTAACAGTAGCTGAAGGACCTGAACTTAAGGGAATTTATATTTACCAGGAGTTGGTGTTGGAGAGACTGTTAGGACTGAAGGGTGATAAGTCCCCGGGTCCTGATGGTCTACATCCCAGGGTACTGAAGGAGGTGGCTCGAGAAATCGTGAATGCGTTGGTGATTATTTTCCACAGTTCGATAGATTCTGGATCAGTTCCTGGAGATTGGAGGGTGGCTCATGTTATACCACTTTATAAAAAAGGTGGGAGAGAGAAAGTAGGAAATTATAGAACAGTTTGTCTGATCTCAGTGGTGGGAAAGATGCTGGAGTCTATTATAAAGGATGAAATTACGACACATCTGGATAGTAGTAACAGGATAGGTCAGAGTCAGCAAGGATTTATGAAGGGAAAATCATGCTTGACGAATCTTCTGGATTTTTTTGAGGATGTAACTCTGAAGATGGACGAGGTAGATCCAGTAGATGAGGTGCACCTGGACTTTCAGAAAGCTTTTGATAAAGTCCCACACAAGAGGTTAGTGAGCAAAATTAGGGCGCATGGTATTGGGGCAAAGTACTAACTTGGATGGAAAGTTGTTTGGCTGATAGGAAACAAAGAGTAGTGATAAACGGCTCATTTTTGGAATGACAGGCAGGGACCAGTGGGGTACATCAGGGATCAGTACTAGGACCGCAGCTTTTTACAATATATGATAATGATATAGAAGATGGTATTAGTAATAACTTGAGCAAAATTGCTGATGTTACGAAGCTGGGTGTCAGGGTGAAATGTGACGAGGATTTTAGGAGATTGCAGGGTGACCTTGACAAGTTAGGTGAGTGGTCACTTGCATGGCAGATGCAGTTTAATGTTTGATAAATGTACGGTTGTCCACTTTGGTGGCAAGAACAAGAAGGCAGATTACTACCGAAATGGAATCAATTTTAGTAAAGGGGCAGTACAGAGAGATCTTTGTGTTCTTGTACACCAGTCAATGAAGGTAAGCATGCAGGTACAGCAGGTAGTGAAGAAGGCTAATAACATGCTGGCGTTCATAACAAGAGGATTTGAGTATAGAAGCAAAGAGGTTCTTCTGCAGCTGTACAGGGCCCTGGTGAGACCACACCTGGAGTACTGTGTGCAGTTCTGGTCTCCAAATTTGAGGAAAGACATTCTGGCTATTGAGGGAGTGCAGCGTAGGTTCACGAGGTCAATTTCTGGAATGGCGTGATTATCTTACACTGTAAGACTGAAGCGACTGGGCTTGTATACCTTGAATTTAGAAGTCCGAGAGGGGATATGATTGAGACATATAAGATTATTAAAGGATTGAACACTCTGGAGGCAAGAAACATGTTTCCGCTGATGGGTGAGTTCCGAACAAGAGGACACAGCTTAAAAATACGGTGTAGACCATTTAGGACAGAGATGAGGAGAAACTTCTTCACACAGAGAGTGGTGGGTGTGTGGAATGCTCTTCCCCAGAGTGCAGTGATGGCCCAGTCTCTGGATTCATTTAAGAAAGAGTTGGATAGAGCTCTCAAGGATTGTGGAATCAAGGGTTATGGAGATAAGGCAGGAACAGGATACTGATTAAGGATGATCAGCCATGATCATATTGAATGATGGTGCAGGCTCGAAGGGCAGAATGGTCTACTCCTGCACCTATTGTCCATTGTTTAAGAGAAATGTCATTACACAGAGAGATTTTATGAGTTGTAATGCATTGGTGTTGAAGCCAGGATACGTAGAATGTTTCAAAAGAGAGTTGAATATATGTTTGAAAGGGATGAAGATAGGGGACGACCGAGGCAGCGCTGGACAGTGGTACAACATGGGGAGCTCTTTCTGGAGTGGGTGCAGATGATCATATGGTTCCCTTCTGCCCTGCAGAACTCTCTGATTTTGTTATGATTTGCCCTTCCGTTCCTAGACTGTGAGTTTGACCCATTGTTTAATAATGCTCACCTACAAAAGCAAGGGAGATTGTACACTTGTTTATTTCAATTTCTCCCGGCCCAACCAATCCACCTGTGCTTCATCACACTTTTTATTAAGTAATCTTGAAGTGTGTTACTGGAAAGGTTCTGCATCTCAGGTACCTTCTATGGAGAAAGAACCAGACTTAACATTCGGGGAGTTCTAGGGGTTTCGAGTTCCCAGTGAGATGGGAAGAGTTTAGAGGATATGTAAGGGGAAGGTTATTCACAGAGAGGGTGGTGGTTGCCTGGAATGCGTTGCCAGCGGAGGTGTCAGGACAAGAATAAAGGTGGTCGGTGAGATGTACCTGGACATACAAATGAATGGCCTGGGAGCAAAGGGAATAGAGCCATACAAAATAGGCGGCAGGTTTAGATAGAGGGTCTGGATCCCCGCAGGCTTGCAGTTTCGAAGAGCCTGTTCCGGTGCTGTACGTGTCTTGGTTCTTTGTCCTTCGGGTGCAGTATCCATCTTCAGAGTTGTTTGCAGTTAGGAAAGATATATATGTTAGAGGAAGTGTGGGGGCGGGGTGCAGGAGTAAACGATAGGTGGGAATGTGCCCAGAGAGTGAGATTGTGCGAAGATAATCCTCACAGAATGAATAGTTCCTCGAGGGGATCGTTGTGGTCTGACAGCATAATACAGTTTTCATAGTTCTGCGGGCAAAAACTAATTCTTGTTATAATATAAGTAGTTCCTAAACCCACACAGGATACCAAAAGTACAGGAAACATTACCTGTTCTAAGTCGAACAAACCACATAAAATTACAAAAATATATTTCCCAGTGGGGTACGTGTAAGTGTACAGCTTCAGTCCTTCAAGGAAAGAGGCGATTTATTGAATCTTAATGAGAACACAATTCAATATATATACCTTTAACTTTAGTCCTTCTGACAAGAGAAAAGTCCAAATCATAACTCCAAATAGGTTTACGTGATCATTCTTTTCCGTTTCATTCATGGGTCACAGTCAATTCAGAAAAACAAACTGTGGTAAATGATCATGCTGATGACATTTCTAATTGGTTGTTTGCGTCATCTGACTTGTTATGTTGTTACATTCGATCGTTTTTTTTTCATATGTACGGGTATATATGTGGTTGTGAGAGGGAAATAATGCGAACATTTCTTCTGGCTCTGTGTACTCTTATCTGTGCACTAAGATGTCTGTGAAGATGGATCATCCAGTCTTATTTCATTACAGTTGTTCTTGACTTCCTTCCGGAAATATTCCTACACTGAAAGTGCAGGAAAGATGCATGGTACAACAGAAACTCCTGTAATATGACTGCACTTGTTTATACAAACCTTTCAAGTTCCATTAACTGCCATTAAAAGCACATCATTCTGAACGTTTGCAAATAGATCTTGCTATTTAGGATGCACTGGAAGCTGCCTTATTTAATATTGCACAGGAGAACAGGTTGCTTAACTTCTACAAGACTTTTTTCTTTCAATGCAGCAATATCATAACCCAGAAAGCAATATCTGGATCTTGCTCCCCAGTTTTGTTCTTATTTGACGAATATTTACACACCTGCCTGTTCGATTTCTTGCACATTTCAATACACCCATCTCTTTGGCACTGTCAATACGCATGACTTCCATCACTTCTTCTTCCACATTCCACACTCTCATTTTTTGCCTTCACATGTTTTTTCCGAATCTCCTCCCATTACCCATCTCACTCTCTGACCTTGTAAGTTTAAATCCCCTCCAACAATTTTTGTACTCTTTGTGATGAGGAGAAGCCCATTACTTCAGAAGAACATTGTTCTTGCGCAACAATGATCCCAGTGACTGAGAAGTCAGAACTCCTCCACTGTATGTCACCCCTCAAGTCATGCTGATGGGTTTTGCGTAAATGGTGAAACACGTAGCATGCAAAACATTTCTAAGATTTTTGCCACATTACTACTATGGATTCGTTCCTGCATTTCAATCTACATCTGAATCCACGGAACGATTCCTTCATGTTCTCCACGCTGTCCATCGCCATCTCATTGGTTCCAACATGTACCCCAATGACTGACCTTTTTACTCTAACTTATGCAATCATTCTCTTTATGATTAAAACACTTGCACCCGGAGACAGGACATCATAAGGTCCTCGCGATGTAGCTGCAAAACTAAATGTAGTTCTTTCTAACGATTGAGTCACACACCATGACTAATCTGCCTTCCAGCCGCTCCGTTTTTTTTTCCAGCATATCCTCGACATAACGGTACTGTGGTTTTCTCACACGTCATCACCCAGGCTCACTCAAGTTGCTCAACAAATCGGACTCCAAAATATAATACATGTGACACAGCACCAAAGATACTGTGTTTCCTGCACCTGCTTTCTCTATTCCCTTGGCGAATGGTCACCGGTTCAAGTGCCATCTCTGCACTGCTCCTTGACTGCTTATCACGATGTCACGTGATAACCCTCTGGTTGACTCTTCCAGAAACTTCTCTCTTTCTTGAATGCTGCACAGTGCTTAAAGTTGATTCTCCAAGTCAACCACATATTATTCAAGAACTGTAACTGTCTGACACTAAATGAAGATCTGACCATCTTGGATACCTCAGTAATCCAAAACCTCACACGTTTTATATAGCCCAAATATCATAAGCTTTCACCGAGTTTCTGCCATATTTGAAGATCAAGATGATGCAACATGCTGATGACCTGCTGCCCCTTAAATATGATCAGTCGTTCTAAAGTCTTCTCTTTCTCTCTCTCTCTCTCGTTTCAGCGAGGATGGAGGAAGGGAAGGAAACACTATAGTTATCTCATTTTGGGGCTTCACTGTTTTGTGTCGCTGGATCCTTCAAGGGGCCTTTCACAATTATGATGAGCAAGGCAACCTCTCTCAGAATCCTCAATAGTCTCTTCTCAGTGCCACCTTCTGTTGGATGTTCTTCCTCCTGTTGAACACAACTCTCCTTCAAAATCATTATGAAGTTGGCAAGCGAGGCAGCATTTCACAAAAAGCATCTCAGTCATATGATGCCGTTGCCCTGCATGCCTGCAGGTCAGAAGCAGGAAGAGAGTGGTGAACTTGTGGGTATTTACAAGATATCTTCAAGTATTGAGAGCATTGGCGTGCAGATCAAGGAAACACGCTGGACAATTTGGGTTGTAATATTTTGTGACTTTACATACGTTAGGGCGAACTGTGAGAAGTGTAAAATATGGGACAATGAAAGTCTGAAATGTCGACAAAGTAAGTTGTATACGTTTCTGGAAGAGTACATTTCCAGTCGTACCAGACATGGAATTGTCCGGAATCTGGTTCTAGTAAATGAGGCAGGCCATGTGGAGAACAGCAGAATGGCGGAGCATTTGGAAAATAGTAATCAGAATACGGCAAATACTGAAAATTGTTTGGAAGTGGGTCGAAATCAGGCTGGATCCTCGGCTGGATCCTCGGCTGAATCTTAGGCATCTAAACTTTGAACGTGACGAAGCTGATTAGTAATGCATTATGGTTGATAAATCATTGGATGAGAATGGGAGAATTTCAAAAGAAAGATGAATATGGTGGAAACTAAATATGTGCATATGAGTAATAATTGTAGTCGACGTAATGATAGAGTGAATAAATCACGATATCGATGGGAATACAAGGAAGAAAAAGGAGGCATATTATACATTCTGCAATATTAATTGTACTAGAAATTTGGAAGAGATTCGGAAATGCTGGAGAGAGGCTAAGGCTGGAATAACGTGAAAATGAGCTCTGCAGATGCTGGAGAACAGGGTCGAGAGTGTGGTCCTGGCAAAGCACAAAAGGAGCATTCTCTGAAGTTAACCAATAAAGCTTAAACAGTTGTTAAGAAGTCGTTTTGGATCCTTGGATTTATCTGTGAGGTAAAATGCTGAAAAGGAAGAAGTGCTGCTACACCTCTAAAAAAAACATTTGTCGGAACCAGGTCTCTGGCTCAGTTCCTGGTACCTTACTGAACGAAGAATATCATAAACCTGGACAGAGGACAAGGGATATTTCCTACAATTATTCCAGAAATGAAAATTTCCTTTGGGAAGGAAGGTTAGAAAGGTTTATTCTGCTTGGAGCAGAGAAATTAAAAGATGACCTTATTGGACAGCTCAATATTACAGACAATATCTACAGTGCAACGAAGGACATTCCGAAAATGTCCGAACAAATATTTTGTAAAGGAGCTGAGGAGACCGTTTCCCATTCTATTTTGAAATATTAATATCATGACGCCTTATTTAAATCTGAGAGGCCACTCACAGATCGAGGTTTTCCGTCACATTCCATCACATTTGAACGTTTCGGATCCTTCTGCGGAGTCAACAAGAAACTGAATTTGCTTGACTATTGGCTTTGCTACCTTGAATTTGCTGAGTTTGCACCCACTGCATGCTATTTAAAGAGATTGATTAGGCACAGAGTCGCTCTGCGGGATATGAAACATGACTAGCATTTCTCTCTTCTCACTTTGTCCTGTTTAAATCCAGCAGTGATCGTGGTGAAAGGACACACCAGCACCTTCTTTATCTCCTCTCGGAACTTGTTCTGGAAGATTGCGTATATGAAGACATTGTTGCAGGAACTGAGCAACTGAAGCATATTAACCATCTCTTGAATGATTAACCGTGGGTCATTAAAATCCAGGCCAGATAAGTAGCCTTCACCTGTAATTCGCACCTGGAGAAAATGCCCGAGATAGCTTGCCCACAAGAGGAGGAAGCTGATGGAGATTGTGAAGAGCAAGACGATGGACTTCTTGCGATTGGCCATCTCCATATCACCACGATTGTCGGCACCCGGAGCCTCCTTCGTGCTCTGCTGGCTGCTAAGCTGTGCCTTACGGTCAAGTTGTTCAGAAGCAGGATAAGCAAGAATGGTAGAAAAGGTGTTAAGGTGTGGTCCAAGTATAGACTTGCCAGATTGGCCAAGTATAGAAGATCACTCGAACGTCACAAATACAAGCCCACTCCATTCACAGTGTACAAAGGTTGATAGATGAAGTAGAAAGGGATGTTCTTGAAACAGCTCAAGGCATAGACTACTCCAATCACCAACGATGCAGTTTTCTCCTTGCAGTGTCTGGCTTTCAATCTCTGGCAACAAATGGCTACAAAGCGGTCGAAGGTGAAGGCCACGTTCAACCAGACTGAAACATCCCGGCTGCAACAGACCAGCACTGCACCGAGTCTGCAAGCAAGCGTGTTGGACAGGTAACTCTCCCGAAAGTAAATGCGTCCAATCCGGTTCAGTACAACAGCGGTAATGATGACAATGAAGTCACTCACTGATATTGCCACCAAGTAATAGGTGATGCACCGGGAAAGTCCACACCGTCCTCGGGAGAGGATTGCAATTGCTATCAAGTTTGCTGTGAGAGGTATAGACAGAGATATGTTATGATGCCGATGCCACCAGCTTTTGAATCATCTAATGTATTGCTCAAGTTTACCCTTTAAGATTCTGGCTTTGTCAAATCCGTTGATAAATGTTCAACATCCAGTGCTGGATTAATTATTTTTCAGCACATGGAGTCAACGCAAACTACCCCTTCATAAATTCAACGCCCCCACCCCACCTTTGACAGTGAACCAATACTCACGTCTAGCTATCAAAATAAGCATCTGCAAAATGCAAAATATTTGCTGCGACGTTTTGATGCATACCATGTCCCATCCATCCAGCAACACTGTGTTTGCTGATGTAAACTATGTCTACATCCAACAGCATTTCGATGGAACTTTCCAACTTTCCAATTAATACATATCCTCGTCACTTCAATCGGTTTCATATATTGTTACGAACTGAGGTTACAGCTGATCGCTAAATCTGCCATTTCTTGAATTCCTGATATATGTCCAAAAGTGGTGATGATGTCTTCCACTGCCCATACCATATATTGTGCGATTTCATGTCTCAATGGCACCATCGTTCCATCTTATTTCCAATTATCTGTGTAATGTTATGAAATATTTAAGCTTTGTGCACTGTGTTCTATTTTATCCTTATGTCTCTCATTGTGACCTTCATTTGTTTTAGGTCTCATGAAAGACCCCTTCGTATTTAAGGCAATTCTCTATGGATCAAGTCAAACCCGACGATTTCAAACAGAAATCAAAGATTAGCAACCATCACTCATGATGACAGCGTCAACCACATCGAACACAAGTAAAATAGGCTGACCCATTACAAAACCCATACGGAAAATACTCCATTGGTAACATTTTGAATGCATAATCCATTTTTCTAAAATTGCATTTCCACTCAATTCCTCAACCCTTTCTGAAATTCAATGGTTGAACATCAAATACTGCAATGACTACGTGCCATGAATGAATAAAGGAAGTCCCTAAATCTCATTAAAAATCTCCATGGTGAACGTACTAGATTGCAATATTTACATCGGTCCAGTAATCAAAATGTAGATTGCTATGGCAATAAACTAAATTATATTTGATCTCGCAACCATCAAGTGGAATTATTGTAATATAATAAACGCGCAACCCTGTCGTAATCCGTGTTTCTGCATTACGACGGGATTCTTTTGTGCAACACTAAAAACGAAAACGCAATGCTCTGAAAATAGTGGATTAATATTAACAGAACCCCTGTAATTTTAATTTCTATTTCAACCTTAAACTGTATCATATCATAGAATGCAACCATATAAATTACCACGTGCTCACATTAACATACAATTGAAAAATTTTCAATACATATAAGAACATGAGCTTGATCATGAATAGAAGACCCAACACTTTCGTAATTAAAAAAAAAACAAAGTTTTGTAGTTAACGTTATTTACCAGGGACACCAATAAGTGCGAGAATGGTGTAGCAAATGGCAAAGAATGGGCCGTTCGCTGCACCGTGCATTGTCTTTCAAAAAGTGGAAGTACTCCCGAAGCTTCACACGTTATCTCTAAGACGCAAGCAAATCATCCCTCATTTATTTCGAGTAAGCAAGTCCACAGGGGCAAATAACTGACAACACGTGCATTCAGAATATTTCATTGAACCAGCGTGTTAACTCACCCATGAGTGCCCAACTCTCTTTCACAGCAGAAAGGTGAATCACCTCGAAGAACATCTAAGTATATTTAATGTTGCAAATGCCAAATTGCCACAGACCATGCCTGCATGAATCCATATCTTAGAATCGCTTTTGTTAAATGCTGATACGTGGCCCTATCACAATTTTTTGTTTCTTATCATCATTGAGATATTCCCAATTAATGCACATTCATAGGTATCCGTTTACAGTAGTATTTGGCTCCTCATCAGGTGTTCGAGTGTTTTATATGATCATGTTGCCCAATGTCATTATTGACTGAAAATCCGCAGCATTGATCCGAGTTGACTTCTGGCTAATTAGGAATGGGCGATAACTTGTGTCATAATTACCAAAACACACCTCCCAGAAATGATGAAGAAAGAAAAAAATCGAACTATTGTTCCTGCTCTATCTGAACTTTCACGGCGAATATGTATCTTTTGTCATATTCTTTAACACAACAAGGAGACATTCGTTATCGATCTTCCTTCTGTGCCTTCATTTGTGTTCTTATGTGAAAATGTTCAGTTTGCAAACAATGCTATGAAGTAACAGTTAAATCCGCAAATAATTATGAGAGCTTGACATTGCTTGCCATTGACTGCTGCCGATGGATGCGTCAGTTGTTGAGAGAAAGTACCTGGAACCTAGGATTATGTGGCAATAATCATTTCGTCTTCACTGTCAACGGGTTGGTACCAGGGAACTGGAGAGTGGCGAATGTTGTTCCCCTGTTCAAAAAAGGGAACAGGGATAACCCCTGGAAATACAGGCAAGTTAGAATTACTTCGGTGCAAGGCAAAGTAATGGAAAGAGTACTGAGGGATAGGATTTATGAGTATCTGGAAAGACACTGCTTGATTAGGGACAGCCAGCACGGATTTGTGAAGGGTAGGTCTTGCCTTACAAGACTTATTGAATTCTTTGAGGAGGTGACCAAGCATGTGGATGAGGGTAGAGCAGTGGATGTAGTATACATGGATTTTAGTAAGGTATTTGATAAGGTTCCCCATGGTAGGCTAATGTGGAAAGTAGGGAAGCATGGGATAGTGGGAAATTTGGCCAGTTGGATCTAGAACTGGCTAACTGGTCGAAGTCAGAGAGTGGTGGTAGATGGTAAATATTCAGCCTGGAGCCCAGTTACAAGTGGAGTTCGGCAGAGATCAGTTCTGGGTCCTCTGCTGTTTGTAATGTTTATTAATGACTTGGAATAGGGAGCCGAAGTGTGGGTTAGTAAATTTGCAGATGATACGCAGATTGGTGGAGTTATCGACAGTGAGAAGGGCTGTTGTCGGCTGCAAAGGGACTTAGATATGATGCAGAGCTGGGCTGAGGAGTGGCAGATTGAGTTCAACCCTGTCAAGTGTGAGGTTGTCCATGTTGGAAGGACAAATTAGAATGCGGAATGCAGGGTTTACGGTAGGGTTCTTAGTAAGGTGGCTGAAAATGTGTTGCTGGAAAAGCGCAGCAGGTCAGGCATCATCCAGGAAACAAGAGAATCGACGTTTCGGGCATAGGCCCTTCTTCAGGAATGAGGAAGGTTTGTCCAGGAGGCTAAGATAAAAGGTAGGGAGGAGGGACTTGGGGGAGGGGCGTCGGAAATATGATAGGTGGAAAGAGGTCAAGGTGAGGGTGATAGGTCAGACTGGGGTGGGGGCGGAGAGGTCAGGAAGAAGATTGCAGGTTAGGAAGGCTGTGCTGAATTCGATGGATTTGACTGAGACAAGGTGGGGGAGGGGAAATGAGGAATCTGGTGAAATCCGAGTTCATCCCTTGTGGTTGGAGGGTTCCTAGGCGGAAGATGAGGCGCTCTTCCTCCAACCGTCGTTTTGTTGTGGTCTGGCGATGGAGGAGTCCAAAGGCCTGCATATCCTTGGTGGAGTGGGAGGGGGAGTTGAAGTGTTGAGCCAAAGGGTGGTTGGGTTGGTTGGTCCGGGTGTCCCAGAGGTGTTCTCTGAAACGCTCCGCAAGTAGCCGGCCTGTCTCCCCAATATAGAGGAGGCCACATCGCGTGCAGAGGATGCAATAGATGATGTGTGTGGAGCTGCAGGTGAATCTGTGGCGGATATGGAAGTTTCCTTTGGGACCTTGGAGGGAGGTGAGGGGGGAGGTGTGGGCGAAAGTCTTTCACCTCCTGCGGTTGCAGGGGAAGGTGCCGGGAGTGGAGGTTGGGTTGGTGGGGGGTGTGGATCTGACGAGGGCGTCACGGAGGGAGTGGTCTTTACGGAATGCTGATAGGGGAGGGGAGGGAAATATATCCTTGGTGGTGGGGTCCGTTTGGAGGTGGCGGAAATGACGGCGAATGATGCGCTGTACATGGAGATTGGTGGGGTGGTAGGTGAGTACCAGTGGGGTTCTGTCCTGGTGGCGGTTGGAGGGGCGGGGCTCAAGGGCGGAGGAGCGGGAAGTGGAAAAGATGCGGTGGAGGGCATCGTCGACCACGTCGGTCATTGAAGAAGGAGTCCATCTGGGTTGTACGTTTTTGGAACTGGTCCTCCTGGGAGCAGATGCGGCGGAGTCGAAGGAATTGGGAGAATGGGATGGTGTTTTTACAGGGGGCAGGGTGGGAGGAGGTGTAGTCCAGGCAGCTGTGGGCGTTGGTCGGTTTGTAGTAGATGTCCGTGTAGATTCGGTCGCCTGAGATAGAAATAGAAATGTCGAGGAAGGGGAGGGAGGAATCTGAGACTGTCCAGGTGAATTTGAGTTCGGGGTGGAAGGTGTTGGTGAAGTGGATGAACTGTTCAACCTCCTCGTGGGAGCATGAGGCGGCGCCGATACACTCATCAATGTAATGGAGGAAAAGGTGGCGGGTGGGGCCAGTGTAGTTGTGGAAGATGGACTGTTCCACATATCCTACGAAGAGGCAGGCATAGCTGGAGCCCATGCGGGTGCCCATGGCTACTCCTTTTGTTTGGAGGAAGTGGGAGGATTGGAAAGAGAAGTTGTTCAGGGTGAGGACCAGTTCAGTCAGTCGAAGGAGGGTGTCAGTAGTAGGGTACTGGTCGGTACGGTGGGAAAGGAAGAAGCGGTGGGCTTTGAGTCCTTCGTGATGGGGGATGGAGGTGTACAGGGACTGGATTTCTATGGTGAAAATAAGGCGTTGGGGAAGCGAAAATTATGGAGCAGGTGGAGGGCATGGGTGGTGTCCCGAACGTTGGTGGGGAGTTCTTGGACTAAGAGGGACAGGACGGTGTCAAGGTATGCGGAGATGAGTTCAGTGGGGCAGGAGCAGGCGGAGACAATGGGTCGGCCGAGGCAGTCAGGTTTGTGGATTTTGGGCAGGAGGTAGAAGCGGGCGGTGCGGGGTTGTGGGACTATGAGGTTGGAGGCGGTGGATGGGAGATCCCCCGAGGTGATGAGGTTATGGATTGTCTGGGAGATGATAGTTTGGTGGTGGGGGGTGGGGTCATGGTCAAGGGGGCAGTAGGAGGAGGTATCTGCGAGCTGGCGTTTGGCTTCAGCGGTGTAAAGGTCGGTGCGCCAAACTACTACCGCGCCTCCCTTGTCTGCTGGTTTGATAGTGAGGTTGGGGTTGCAACGGAGGGAGTGGAGGGCTGCGCGTTCCGAGGGTGAGAGGTTGGAGTGGGTGGGAGGGGTGAGGGAGTTCAGGTGGCGGTTAATATCGCGGCGGCAGTTGGCTATGAAGAGGTCGAGGGCAAGTAGGAGGCTAGCACGGGGTGTCCAGGTGGATGGGGTGTGTTGGAGGCGGGAGAAGGGGTCGTCAGAGGGTGGGCGAGAGTCTTGGTTGAAGAAATAGGCACGGAGGCGAAGGCGGCGGAAGAATTGTTCGATGTCACGCCGTGTGTTGAACTCATTAATCCGAGAGCGTAGGGGAATGAAGGTGAGGCCTTTGCTGAGGACTGATCTTGCATCCTCCTTCTTAGTAAGGTGGAGGAGCAGAGGGATCTTGAGGGCTATGCTCATAGCTGTTTGAAAGTTGCCACTCAGGTGGATAGAACGTGTAAAAAGGCCTATGGTGTATTAGCGTTCATTAGCAGAGGGATTGAATTCAAGAGTCGTGAGGTGATGTTGCAGCTGTACAGGACCTTGGTAAGGCCACATTTGGAGTACTGTGTGCGGTTCTGGTCGCCTCATTTTAGCAAAGATGTGTAAGCTTTGGAGAGGGTGCAGAGGATATTTAGCAGTATGTTGCCTGGAATGGAGAATAGGTCGTACGAGGATAGGTTGAGAATGCTAGGCCTTTTCTCATTGGACCGGCGAAGTATGAGGGGTGACTTGATAGAGGTTTGTGAGTTGATCAGGGGAATAGATAGAGTGGACAGTCAGAGACTTTTACCCCGGGTACAACAGAGTGTTACAAGGGGACATAAATTTAAGATGAAGAGTTGAAGGAAAAGGGGGGATGTCAGGGGTAGGTTCATTTTCCAGAGAGTGGTGGGGGCGTGGGCCGAAGGGCCTGTTCTGTGCTGCAGAGTTTAGATTAGTTACAGTGTGGAAACAGGCCCTTCAGCCCAACAAGTCCATACCCAGACCCCCTCCCCTACATTTACCGCTGCACCTTACACTATAGGCAATTTAGCATGGCCAATTCACTTAACCTGCACATTATTGGACTGTGGGAGGAAACCGGAGCACCCAGAGGAAACCCACGCAGACACGGGGAGAATGTGCATGACTCCACACAGTCAGCTGCCTGAGGCGGGAATTGAACCGGGGTCTCTGGCGCTGTGAGGCAGTAGTGCTAACCACTGTGCCACCCAAGCCAATTTCACCCTCTTCTGTAGTTGACAAGATTCGAAACTGCGTGGGAACGCCCCAATGGATTTCAAGTCCATCGCCTTAACCACTGGGCCACAATTGCAGATAGACTATTGTTCTATGTTCTATGTTGAAGTGATGAGTTATGAATCCATTGGGACTGCGGGTTGCATTTCGTCAGATCGCAAATTTCAAAGGTCTTCCAGTTGTGTTCATTTTGACAGACTGAAAACCCATATGAACCAACGCACATTTCTCTCAGGTCCACTCATTTTTTTTGATGATCAGCAAACTCGAGTTCTGAACCAGAAGGGTACCAGACGCAGGGGGAAATATTTCGATATATCTCCTGAGAGTTCCATTTGCTTCACGTCGGCAAGGTTCTCCGACAAAACTCAGCTTTCGGTAGAGCACAACCTACTTCTCCAGATAATGAGAATGTTTTGTGGTCAGTTGGGATATGGAAAGGACAGTGAGCTGAAATAGTTCCACTCGCTGCTCTTGTGCAAATTTCAATTTCCAAACAGCACTGACCCAAAACCAGCAGTTTCCCCACGGGATGAGAACGGAGTTTGATAGTCTGGAACTTCCCTCCTCTGCAATTGGCGATTAAGGGGTAACCTCATTGCCATGAGCATTTGAAAGGTCAGAACACACAAATGCTGGAAACTGGGACTGCATGAGATGGATCCTTGATATTCTTCATCGAGACGATGTCACAAAGGGTCATTTTCCATGCCGTATAAACACACTGACAGGGAGAAATTGATCTGGAAGCAAATTGATCGCAACTGAAAAGTTAAAAACGGAATCAGTGAGAAAAGACAGAAGAGATCCGTCTTTTTCCCTGATAGCTTATTGGGGAGGATTTGGTGCTCTCAGATCCAGAGTCAGTGTTCCATTCCCGTTCAGGGAGTTCGAATTCATGAATTCTACTAATTTATCATGAAGACACTTGTTATGAAGTTGAATGCGTATTCTGTACCGTTAAGAGAGAGTGAATGTCTTTCTGAACTTACAAATATCCGCCACATGACTAACCAGCTGTCTCATAGTGTTCAGGAAAATTGAAGATGTGGCAGATTTGGCTGTGAAATAGATAACTGAGTTTGTTACCTTTTAACAATTCGGTCTTTCCTATGCCCCAGGAAATGCAAACCCAATTCAACTTGAATTTATGGCTTTTGCCAACATCCAGGAATTAGACGATCCAGTGCTGGAGGCATAAAAAAGGCAGGTAGCTTCAAAGTCCGACAGAGTAACTGATATCAAGATTGTAACTGTCAACGAAATACTCTCGATCCAAGGTACCTTTATAATTTGAAACATATTTGCAGTAAAAGAACGAAGTTGATGCAAGGAGACCTTCAGCCAGAAGAAGGAAGATACTGACAACCACAGCCCCTGCATCGATTTAAGATTAAGTTGCTATAATTTCAATAAATGTTCCATTGGAACTGGACAATTTTATTGAGTTAGAGGCAGATAATTAGCACTTAAGAGAAAGCGATGGTTGATTTGTGAATAGTTGTTAAAATGAATCGATATCCTTTTCTTTAAATCGTGGAATTTTGGAGTTTTGTATCATTCATATTTTAGCATATTAAGAGGCGAGATGAGGTAATCTGCGTGTTCAGTTTAATTAATAGAAAGGTTCACTGCCGTGTCGTTACACATAACTAATGATTTCATTTCAGAAGCAGCATATACGCTGAATTGTCTCAAGCTTCATTCCGATTTACATAAATCTGAACAAATTCAAAGAAACTCAGTGGTCTGACAGAACCTATGGAGAAAACAAAGTTAACAGGGACCGTTTGTTAGATCTGGGGTCGTTATTCATGGCAGCCATTACATTTGTTGGTTGTTCACCTTGTAATTCCTATTTCTGCCTATCTCCCCGTTACAAACCAACAAGCTATGACGCACGTGTTTGCGGTATTCTAATGTCGTGATGGGTCACGTGTCTAACGTTGGGTACGAAGATTGTCAGTTTGACTACTACCTGGAGTGGAGCGTTCTGCTTTCCCATATTTGAATTTGACAAATTTCCTGACGGAAATTTACTGACACATGTTCGCTGAGTGCTGACTTTTCAGGCTCCTTGGGTCAGTAGATTTTGAAATTTCTTGTGCACATGAGAAGGTTGGAGGCTCTATCCCAGCTCACCGCCCGTTTAATATCTCACCGAACCACAACGGTTGTCATTGTCTGGGGAAATGGCTTGCGTTACACCTAAAGTTGTCTTTTGTCAACGAATCTTGTGTGGGGGTTCAAAGACTTGACGTGAAGGACATGGAGTGGATATAATCGTGAGGCATCTTCCCCTCTTGGGCAAGCGTCTGCGTGAGTTAAAATGAGGACGTGTTACTTAAGGGGATTATTACGCAATGGGACCAATTCAACTCAGGCTCATTATTAAGTCATTTACGATCGCAAGAGGAATACTTTCCCGTTTGCCCTGGAAACACCAGAGCACACGAGGCTCTCAAATAAATACTGGAAACGTGCAATGGAATAGATAAATGGCTGTGAGCCACACCGAACGATGGTCCACATCTGCAGCGAAAATGGTCACAAAGTAAATGGCAAACACAGTGTCCAGGAACAAAGATATCACGGCACGTGTTGGCCTCCCTGGTAGTCTCGTGGTCAAGATGCGACACTCTCACCGCTGCCACCCGGGCTTGATGCCCGGTCATGAAATAGGAGTTCGGTTCTGTTCATTCATCATGGTGACAGGCATTTCTGATGGATTTTTAGAATCAGGAAATATTCTCTGTAGTTGGCACGTAATTGATATTGTTGCAAACACTGCTCAGGTTAACATTAAACAAAGAACCGTGAATGATGGAAATCTGAAAATAAAATAGGAATTGATAGAAATTCTCAGTCGGCATGGCAATATCTGTGAGAGAATCATCGTTAAAGTTTCAGATGGACAAAACCGTTTTGTTATTTTTGCGATATGATAATGCTGGAGAAATCATCAGTTTTATCTTGCAAAGCAGCATATTTATCAAAATCTATCAAAAGCTTAAAACCGTCAAGAAAAAAAAAATGAAAATGGTATAGCCGCTCTCATGTTGCGTCCGTTGCCCTGAGCTGGTAAAAGGCTTTGAATAAATGGTTAGCTCTTTTCTTTCCGTTTCTGATCGTTAGCAAATTTGTCGAATGAAGAATTGAGCCTTTCACTATGTACCACAATACCTGCCTCTATTTGCAAATCTTTATCTCTGCATATGGAACTCGCCCATTTTTTCACTCTCCAACTCTCGATCCACATACGCCATTTCCGATTTCTGCTCTGTGTAAACTCTGAAAGCTGGACACACTTTGAGGTTGGAGCTGCTGAGGAGAACCCCCGACCCCTCCGCCTACGCACTCCTAACCCTCGACTGCAGTGTGCAGAATAGGACTGACGTGCTCCTAAAAACTGCCTCTTACTTCTTTCTCAGGGAAGGAAACATGTATTTCCTCAAAATATCATGAGCCTTTAGATTTCGAGTTCCATTACACGACTCTCAAAGTAAATTTGAACATTGAGTCAGTAGTTAATAACTGCAAATACAATGATGGTATTTATTTTGCGAGAACTTGCATATGAAAGGAGGGATTTATTTCTGAGGCTCCGTAAGACTTTATTCAGAATACGTTTGGAGTGTTATCTGCAGTTTGGGTCCCATATCTCCGGAAGGACGTCCTGGCCCTGGAACGAATTAAGTGGACGTTCATGAGAATGGCCATCGGAATTTAAAGCTGAAGATTTGGGGAAAGTTTGAGGATACTTATTCTCCACTCGATTCAGTTTCGAGGAATAAGGACGGATCCAACTGAAACAAACATAATGCTCAATCGGCTGGACCGAACAGATGTTGAGAAGATGTTTCCATTGCGAAAACAGACGAGGACACGAGGGCACAATCTGAGAGTAAAGGGAAGAACTTACAGCGCGAAGATAAGGACAAACGTCTTAAGCCAGAGAATGGTGAATGTATGGAATTCATTGCCACAGAGGGGTGTGCAGGCCAGCTCATTCAGTCTATTAAAGACCGAGATGGATAGGTTCTTGACTGTCAAGGAGATTTAGGGTTACAGGGAGAAAGCTGAGAAACTTATCAGCTATCACTGAATGCTGGACCTGATTTCTGCTTCTGTCTTATTTTCTTTTTGTTGATACTGACATAAACCTGCTACTAGGGAATTTAGTAGTCGTGAAAGTGGCAGGGTTTGGGGGTTCACGAAATTTCTTGTTCAGCTGCAGCCCAATAAAACCCCTCTCAGTCACCATCTCCTCCTTTCAGCCAGCTCTCGTCATCAGCTCCCTACCTCCCCGCCATCCCATGGAGCCCAGAGTCCTTTTGGCCACACCGGTAGCCAGTCACAAGGACCTTTGTTGATCAGTTGGGGCATTTCACAAATAAATATCGTAGCTTCCTACTCACCTGTTCTGTGTTCAGCCTGAGAGGCTAGCAGCTGCTTTCAGCTGCATTTTACAAACTGCTCTGTGATTGGGAAAATGAAACTCTGTTGTAAAAATGGAAGCAACAGAGCTATTAGAAATACATGATCAAATCAACCAGAATCAGCATGATTTTGTGAAGAGGAAACCATAGCTGACACGTTTATTAAAATACCTTGTGGAGTTAGCAGCAAGATAGATTTTGGGGAAAACAACAGACAGAATATGTTTGGATCTCAAATATTGATTCTGCATGGTATTGCATGTGAGATTAATTCAAAAAGGAAGAACCCTTGAGCTAACACTGCTGAGGAGAAAAGTCAGCCAAGGATATTGATCAAGACTTAGGTAATGAATTGAAGACACTCAGATGAGGCTAAAAGAGCATCTTTATGATCGCGAATTGTTACATGTAGAAACCTACGTTCATCAGTATTGAAGCTACATCTATTTAAAATAAATACTAACCACCAATTCTCTTTGCACTTCTTCCAAGTCACGTGTAAAATCGAAACGAAAGCATTGTAATCAAGTTTGCAGAACACCAAACGGACAGGGAGGCAGCTAGTGAGGATGGGATAACAAATTACAGAGGGGTAGAGACAACTAAGCAATTGGACAAAAAACATAGCGGATAGAATATGGTGTGGGGAAAAATGGAGGTTTATGCATTTGGCAGGACGAATCGAAGAGGTGAATATTAATTCAGTGGGGAAAACATGCAGAAATCTGCAGTACAGAGAGAATTGTGGAGCCTTCTGTTGAAAGATGAAAAGATCGCATTCACCTTCTGATGGTAATAAGCAAGTTAAATGATATGTCTATCTTTTCTTAAAACAGCACAAGATGCACATCGCCTTACTTCAGGAATAGCAGTCCAGAAAACATTCACAGGAGTGATGGCGGACATGAATTGATTTGATTCGAGGGATGAGATTATCCAGACTGTTTCTGACATTATCGATGTTTAGAAGAATGAGACAAGACGTTACTGATAGGTAAAAAACAATATGAGGGGTTTAGCGGGATAGATTCAGAGCTATTGTTTCTACTTGTCTGCGAGTCTTGGACAAGACGACATTATCTCAGAGAAAGGAGTCATATATTTGAGATAGAATTGTGGAGGAATTCCATCTCTCAGGGTGCTGAATCTGTGGAATTATTTTCCGCAGTGTGCTTTCGAGATTAGCTGATCAGTGTATCTCAGGCTGAGAGAAACAGATTTTTAATTAGTAAGGAAATCAAGGCTAAGTAAAAAAGGCAGGAAAGTCGAGCTGACGATTATCACATCAGCCCTGATCTCATTGAATGATGAGATCAGACTGTATCGGTTGAATTGCCCATTCTTCACCTCCACTTGTCATGTTTTCTTCTTTTACTGGGCTCTCACCAGTCCCTTTTTAAAAATGTTTTCAACTAATTTAACAGGGGAGGAAGATTTGCAGTGAGGAGTCTTAAAACCAAACATCACTTCTGTATCTGACGCAGATACAATTTTTTATAGCCTGAATATCATTGGATTTTGAAAATGGAAGGGGAAAACATCATTCACAGCGGGGAGAAACCGTAAACGTGCTGTCCGTGTGGACAAGGCTTCAACAGAACATCTGCCCTTTCACAACATAAATACGGTGGTGAGAGGTCATTCTTCTGTTCGACTGTCGGAAAGCATTCACACCATCAACCACCCTGCTGAATCAGTAGCTATTTCACACAGATGACAAACCATTTAATTGTCCAGAAGATGGGAAATGCTTTAAAATCTCTGGGTCACTGATATCCCATCGAAATGCACACCGTGATGAAATATTATTCAGGCTCTCTCACTGAGGAAATTTGTTCAAACAATCATCTGATCTCATTGAAGACCAGCAGATCCATACTGGGATGGACCATTGACCTGTTCAAAATGTGGGAAAACATTTCATCGGAAATCCACCCTGCTCAAACAACAGCGAATTCACACAAAGGACGGACCTGAAAATTGCCCGGACTGTGCCAAGTACTGAAAATGCTCTGGAGCTCTAAATGTCCCGTCAACATGTTCATACTAATGACAGACCGTTCGGCTTTTATCACTGTGGGAGTGAGTTCGAATGTTCATCTCAAATGCACAGCGACCTCACACTGGGGACAGGCCATACACTTGCACTCAGTGTGGGAAGGGATTCGCTGCAATATCCAAAATGCTGAAGCAACAGCAAGTTCATGAGTAATGACAGAGACTGGAGTTTACTGTGAATATGCACATGTTTCATAATGTCCATCCATCTCAGCCATACGATTTCGTTTCAAATCAACTCTCCTATTAAGCTCCGTCAAAGAGATGAATTCTTTTTTTTTAATTGATGATCGAATGATGCAGTTTGGGGGCCTGTTTCTGCTGAAGTTAGGGCATGGAGCATATAACATAGTACAAAGAAAACAAAACATAAAATATTGAACAATACAGCACAGTACACGCCCTTCGGCATCGACCTCTGAAAGCAACCTTAAGCTTATCTCAACGACTCTGTTCCAATGCCATCCATGTATTTATCAAATGACCACTTAAATGCCCTGAAGTTTGAAGAGGATAAAAGCGAGTACTGCAGATGCTAGAGATTGGAGTCCAGTGTGGTGTGCTTGAAAAGCATAGCAGATCAGGCAGAATTCAGCAGAACTGTCCTGCAGAAGACCTTTTACCCAAAACGTCGATTCTATTGCTTCTCGGATGCTACCTGACCTGCTATGCTTTTCCAGCACCAGACTCTCGCCCTAAAATTGAAGAGTTTGGTACTTTTGCACGAAGGGTATTCACACCCTTACTACGGTCTGAGGAAAGAAGCTACCTCTGAAATCTGCCCCATATCTGCCTCCCCTCAGTTCAATGCTGTGTCCCCTCGAGTTAGCCATCACCACCCGAATTAATGGGCTCCCACTGTCCTCTTTATCTCCTCCTCTGATCATCTTGCCTGTGTCTATTAAGTTACCTCTTAATCGTCCTCTCTCGAACGAAGATAGTCTCAAGCCACTCAGCCATTCCCCTGATGTCCTTCACTTGAAATCAGACAGCATCCTGTTAAAAAGAAGTCTGTGTACTGACGACAAAAACAAAACGGAGTGGCTCTGATTGAATGCACAGTATTATTGATCTGCTTATTGACGATTGAGTACAACCTGGTTGCATTGTAGTTACTGCCTTGCATTACTTTGCTGACAATGAAGAGTTCATCTACATGAGTAGAATAATCGGTGGGGTTTATTTGTCCTGTTTTTGTGGACTTGACATTACCAAGACCAGTTTTAAAGAATGTGCGTCAATCCGAATGCTGGACCAGGTTCGCTGTTGTGAAACCGATAGCAGGGCAATGAATATTATGACCATTCATCTTAGGACTGAACAGCAGGCCAAGCTCAAAAGGCCAAATGACTGCCTGCTCTTCCGATACGTTGATGCTGGAGAGCTTCAGAGGGGACTGATATCGAATTGTACAGATTTATATCATTTCGCATTTCTGCCTGGAGATTCTTGACAATACTTTAGCTTTATCTGTTGCACGCATTGTGATGGGATCCCCCATCTTCCTTGTGGAGAGAAACTGTCTTTGAGATCGGTTGCTCCTTTCCAGTCCATCTTGTTTAAGTGAGCACAGATTGAACTGTCTCACTCAGTGGCCTGCACTGTCAATAGGCTCAGCCCCGCTCCTCCCACACTCTGTGATTGGAAGACAAGCCACCTTGCCCCCTAAACTTGCTGTTCAGTCGCTGCTGTCAATCATCGGCCCAGCAGAGAGTGGTGTGAAGTGGTTGCGCTGGAGAATACCGGCGAGGGCGACACAAACCACGGGCTGCAGCTGAATGGACTGGGCCGAGGCATATTTACAGCGTGAGGCGAGAAAATACACGGCATCTGCCGGAAATTTAAAATCAAACGATTTTGTCTTTGCTCTGAGATGAAGTCAGCTGCAGGTTTTGTTCAGGAAGCAGGCCATGGGTTAGCAGTCGAGGCTGAATCTGTGAATTACAAGAGAGTGTGATATTGTCGGAATGCAGATTGGAACAAGGATTGGAAACACTGCCTTAATTCTGCCCAACACATATTTGAGTTTATTAATCAGCATGAAGAGAATGAGAAATCAGGATTGACTAGGAGACTGCTTCCAGATGTAATTGAGAATGCGTGGGGAAAAAATGAACAAAGGATACTCCAGCAGGTTAGGAGAAACTACCTAGCCATGTCAGGCTCCAGCAATGAGAGATTTTAGCCATGAAGTTCTATTGGAGAAGGTTTGAAAAAAGTTTACAAAGTCATGCAAGTTCCGAACAGAAAAGATAGTGATAGACTGTTTCCACTCGGAAAAAATAATGTTGACAATAACAGTGGAGATGTCAAATAAATAAAAACAGAATTAAATGTGAGGTGAGAAAGAAACTTCACACAGCGAGTAATTAGATCAAGAATATATTGTATTCATGCGGTTCCTTTCAAGGACATTATATAACGTATAATCAGACACAACGTACATCATTACCTGGAGAATGCTAGGAAATTGCTGAAAGTCAGAAAGCGTGGACGTAGCACTGTGGTCATGCAATGATTTGAATGGCCTCCTTCTTTCCTTAACAATTCTGTGAATCACAATTTAGAATTGAATTTACACACTGTTAGTAAGGAATATATCACTCGTTCGCCCAAACATCTCTGGACACTGTTGGAAAACCACCTAAACTACGTACCTTGGACTGTGGGTCGAAACACACACACACGTGGGAGAATGTGAAAACTTCACACGGGATTCACCGAAGGCTGGGGTTCAAATCAGGTCCTTGGCACGTTGAGGCAACAGTGCTGAACACCATAATATTCTACTGGAAAATTCCAGCATGTGGACTCAGATTGGGCGTGCTCGTGAGCAGACTATGGAAAGAAATTGGGCCAGTTACACAGCCTTAAAGTCAATTGTTTGCAAACGTTGAGGGTTACCACTCAAAGCGCTTTTGTGATTCTTTAATGCTGGCAAAGAGCAGTCTGATTTAACAGTTAACTGACTTAAATATCAGGGGATTTTCTGTTCAGTCAAGTTGCTTCTTCTTACAGCCAGGGTAAGCATCATGGATCTTACTGCTGGAGAATTTGAAGTCAACTGATATTTTTTTGCCGGTGATCTCTATTATTACTATTGTCACTTTCCCTTTCTTGACGGCCTGTCAATGGGAACATTGCCTGCAAGAAATATTGTCCAATTATTGACTGTTCTGGGAATGCACAGTACAGAAACATGCAGGCATCTTATACCAATATTCTTAGAACTACAACAACAAAACCGCTAACTAACTGCATTCCTGCACTTTAATTCTGAGGCAGCTAATGATCTTGGTTTCAAACGAAGCCGATGATGATTAATTTTCCTCAGCTCCACACAGAACAACACAGGGAAAAATAGAGAAGCAGTAATATTACAGACTTATACACTCCAATCATCTACTGTCAGTGAAAAACAAAATCCATTTTCATTTGTGGTCTACTGCAAAACCTTGGGATGTGAGATTCTGAAAAAAAAACTTGCATAATGAAATTGGAGTGGCCAGTTCCCGAATCTCGGCTATTCTCTGATTTGGTTGGAATTCAGGTGTGTGTGTGTGTGTGTGTGTGTGTGTGTGTGTGTGTGTGTGTGTGTGTGTGTGTGTGTGTGTGTGTGTGTGTGTGTGTGTGTGTGTGTGTGTGTGTGTGTGTGTGTGTGTGTGTGTGTGTGTGTGTGTGTGTGTGTGTGTGTGTTACTTAAGGGGATGGTTGAAAGTATTATCATCATTAAATTGGGATAGACTGTTGTGTTTTCGGTTAGGACAGAATTCTTCAATATCTTGATTTATGCTCTTTCTATTTCTTTTAGTAATGTTGTAAATAAATTCAGTTTGGCATAGAACTAAGTAGTTCGACCATCTGATTCTCTGTCGAATATCCACTATACACGTACTAAAAATCAAAGAGCGAAATTAAAGCCCGGGCTACTTTCTTGATTTGTCTTGAGGGTTCTTTCCTGATCGAATTGTGCCAAAACAGTGAAGACCAGGCTGCGGGAAGTAGCAGACACGAGAGATTTGGAGCTGCCTCCTTCCGTGAAGAAAGAAGAAATAATTACAGCAGTATCTCAATATTCATATTTTCTGGATACACTCACAGAATCTTTCGAGAAGGCTAATGTTAAATTGGAAATGAAAAGTTGCTGTTCGAGGCAAAAGACAACTGAAGGGAAACGGAACTGAAACCGTTTAAATTACGATTAAAATTAGACAGAGAAAAAAAAAATCTTTTGAACTTCAGAAATTGGCACTTGGGAAAGTCAGCATAAAAGGAGGAAGATGAAGGCTGAAGGTAAGCTTAGTGAGGTTGAGCAAACCTATGGTAGTTAAAGATCTGGAACTGATCTGTTTAAATATATTCAACCATTGCCTTAACCTGATTAGAAGGATGCAGAAACGTATTTTACTTCATTTGAATACGTGGCTAAACAAATGCAGTAACCAGAAATCATGTGGATTTTGTTGATCCAAACCACATCTGCAGGTAGAGCGAATAAGGTATTCACATCACTGTCACAGGGGGTATGTGAGGCATATGAGGAGGTGAAGTAAGACATCTTAAGTGCACATAAACTTGTGCCAGAAGCCCACAGACAACGTTTCAGGAATCTAAGGAAGGATCCTGTTTAAAGCAATAATGTTTTTGGAAAATCAAACAAAGTGATTTTGATTGGTGCATAAGAACTTTAAAAATAGAGCAAATGTACAACGTTTTTCCAGAGACAATTATTGTGGAGGTGTTCAAAACTTCACCTCATGACGTAGTGAGAACTCATATCGATGAGCAGGAAGTTGTCCTGCCACGTTTGCAGCTGAAATGGCTGTTTATTACAAGTTTGACCATAAAGCAAAGTTTTGCTTCCAGAATCAATATCGATCTGTGAGGGATAGAAATTCTGTAAAAGAACAATCCTCAAGTGGAAAAGGAAATATAGATCTCGGTGAAAATCATAAGGACAACTTGCCACAGGGTAAAATGGAAACCTTAAGGCGAGCAGACAAGTCAAAAAAACACTCCGGTGTTTTCATTCCGATTAAGTAGACCACATGAAGTCACGGTGTTGGTGGGTTAGGGGAGGCACTGGGAAGCCACATGTAGGGAAACGGGAAAATCCAGTGAATTTTGTTGGAGTGGTAACAGAAAACACAATAGAAGCTAGAAAGTTGCACCCGAATGTATATTCTGGTCAGAGATTGGTTGATGAGGAAGTACCACATCTTCTTAAAATATACATCTGCAAAGGTAAAGTTTATTCGCTCAGGGCAGGGGCAACAGGTAAAGAGCTTACAATACTGAGGGACACAGAATCCTCTCAGTCTATGATGTGAAAAATGTGGAGTTGCTTACTCCTGAAGCAGAATTGCCAGGAATGATACTATCAACGGGAATTCACGGTGAGGCAAAAAACGCTCAATTATGTAATTTGTGGTTAGAGTGTCCAGTAAAGAGTGCAGATTTCATGATAGGAGTACAGGACAAACTCTCAGCTCCCTGAAGACTATTTGTACTTGCTCATGATATTGCTGTTTCACAGATTGCAGTGCTGTCTAACGTGGTTGAAAAGCAAGTGGAAACTCATGGAACTGGTCAATTGCAGGACACACATCCTGGAATCTTTCCTGACGATGAGGTAAGGAAGTCAAAAATTCATTAGTAGAATCAGGACAGATCAAAGAGTACAGGTAAGAAAGTTGTTTGATCAGATGGTTGGCACAAATTGCGAGCAATGGATGACAATGCAGACATATTTAGCTCAAATAAATTAATTGAGTTACAACAGGAAGGTGGAAATTGAAAGCAGTTTTATCAAAAGGCACACACAGAAAACGAATCCAAACACATCCCGAAATATTTTTACCATAAAAATGGTGTCTTCGCGAGGAAACGGAGAGAGTAACAGGTTCAGGTAGATGAGAACTGGTCAGAAATTCATCAAATCGAATTGTCAGTTGTGTACAGAAAGGATGTGTTGCAAGTGGCGCATGACCTACCACTTGCGGATTATTTAGTAGTGAGGTAAAGACAAGCTAAAATACAGAATCAATTTTACTGGCCTGGACTGCACAAAAATATAGTTGAATTTTGCCAGATGAGAAATGCCTGTCAGATATTTGGAAAACTACAGGTGGTAATAAAACCTTCACATCTGATACTTATTCTTGCATCTGCGAAAACTTTTAAAGGAGGCTTAGACACATATTTCCCCTACCTCAGGTAAAAAGTTGTAAATCAGGATGTGTTAATAATACTGGGTGTATCGACGAGATTTCAAGAGGCCATTCCAATATTCAATATCACATCTAAAATGATACCTACTCAACTATTTCTCCCAATACAGATATAGTCAGATCAAGGGTCAAACTTCACATTAAAATTATTCAACCAAGTTATGGACAAATTAAAATTACAATAATTCAAATATACTGCATACGATCTGGAATTGCAGGGAAGGGGAGAAAGGTCGCATCACACATTAAAGATCATGTTGAGAGTGTATCATCAAGACTATCCAGATGGTTGCGATCACAGATGCACCATATGAATTGGCTAAATGCGTCCATTTGAATTGGTTTTTGGGCATGAAGTGAGAAGATCGTTTAAAATGTTTCAGGAGAAATGAGTAAGTCAGGATTCAGAGACCAGGTATTTAAACACTCTTTTTCCAAATTTCAGGGAAAGATTAAATAGAGAATTGGAGTTGGCTCGACACTACTTAAAAATATCGCAGCATGCCATGAAACAGGAAGCAGATAAGAAATCACAAATATGATGTTTGCTATAAGCGATAAGGTATAGTTGTTACTTAAGTGTCATATAAGAAATATCTAAGTTCACAGCTTTCTGAATTGCACTTTCCTCAAATTAAATTTGTTAATGAGGAAGTTGTCAAAATTGGGATAAATTACTGAGTTACCTTCCAGAGGAAATAGCGGGGAGTAGCAAATAAGTTGGCAAGTCACATTGATTGTCATTTGATCTCTCAGGTAGAAGTGAGAATGACGTTTTCTTAATTTGTCAGCTGTATTATGGTAACTTTATCTTGGAATTCATTTGAAATACTTTATAACAATTGGTAGAAATTAATATCCTTCCATACTAAAATTTGCACAGAATTTAGACGCATTCTCAGTGAAAAACAAATATTTAGATGTTTAGTAAATAATGCCGGGCAGCTAGCAAATGCGTGGCAAGGAATAAGAACTTAAGCAGCATTGTAAATGACCTAAGGTAGATAATGAAGGCATCCATTAGACATCATGTGATTACAGGAGTACGTACACTTGATTATACAGTTGTCCATCAGTGATCGTGTTTTAGTAGATTATGTTTATAGATTATTTGGATGTGGCTAACACTGACATCAATATTGCATGCAATTATTGTATTGCAAAGAGTATGATTCGTAGCATTTCGCTTTGGAACTCAGACGGAATTGACGTATGCTCCCAACTGCATTTAAGAGTCCCACAAGAAACGCCATTTTGGAGTCGTCTCCGGTCATTCTTACGTACATGGTATCAGAACACTTAATAAAGATTGCTTGTTCTGAGCAACACAGCACTGAAGATTCCTATTTGACACTTCACTCTCCAACAGCCTCTTTCCAATTTGTATGGATTTTACGAATGTCACAACACGTAGGGCATTTGCCACAGTAATTGAAACCATCGTCTGCATTAGCCGACAACAATTTGTGAATGATTTACAAAGGTGATGGAAGAATAAAAAGATAAAACGAATATAATATGCTACATAAAAATATAAATAGTGGGGCATGGCGAGAACTAATGTTTCAACAGAAAATCATTTGAATGTTGCAATAATACTGAGCAATTTCAAAGCCAAAATGAAAATGTGTCGATATGAATATGTGCATAGGAGGTTTTGAATCATTGACAAAGGTTTACTGAAGTTGCCACGAGTGAAGGTGTATTCAATCGCTTCCAAAGAAGTATTCGTTAAAAAAAAAATCAGGATATTATAAACAATATGAACAATATATGGATCTAACGTAGTTTTTTTCTTTCCAAAATTATTACGTTTGATCTGATTTTAACAATAACTTTATTTCCATGCCACTCTTCCCCATATCGCTTCAAACGTTGAGCCATAGCGAGTCATAGAACATAATGCCAGCATACAGCAAAGAAACAGAACTTCCACTCTTGCTCCTATGTGCAGACCACGTTTCCCGAACATACTTCATCTCACTTGCCTGCATTTGATTTATATCCGACTAGAACTTACATATTCATATTACTGTCGAAAAGTTCATCCCATGTCCGAATCACCGTTTGGGTGAAAGCCCCTTAGGTTTATTGTCATTTTATTTCATTTCAAGTGAAATAAAAATGCCTTCTCAGTTTGAATACCCCTACATTAGGGAAACGATTTTCGCAATTCATCTTACCTTAGGTCCTCATGATTTTAAAACCGTGTAAAGTTACATCTCAACCTTCTGTACTGAAATTGCAAATGTTCCAGTCTATGCAGTTTGTCCATATAACTTAAACCCTCCAACTATGGCAACACCCTTATAATTCTTTTCTGCGCACTCTTCAATTTAATAACATAATTTCTGTAGCAGGGCGTTTGGAACTGCACAAAGCACTCCAACAGTCGCCTCATCAACGTTTCATGCATTCGCAATCTCATGTTCCCACTCCTGCACTCAGTGGTCTGAACAAATAAGGCATAATCCATTTTGACCCATCTCAATCACTACTTTGCTGTCACTGCCATTTTGGTTACCTGCCTTCCCGACTCAGTTGTCACCAATTCTGGTTTGTCGTGTGCAGCTCGCCTGTGAACATTTCTCTTAAGATCCAATCCCCACCGCATATTAGGTTAATTCTTCCAAGAGGCACAAATAAAACTCCCCACTGTTTTCGCTCCAATTCCGGTGCAACTCTTCTTTTGTTCAGGTCTTACGAAAACAAAAAAGCAGAGAAACTTTAAGCCCTCACTCATGGATGATCATTCCACATAATTCTTATGAACGAAGTTACTAACCTTTACTCACTAGCATGCAGTCTCGTAAGAATTCCCGACTATCATGACAACTAAATCCCCTGCCTTGCAGGTGTGCCGCTTTTCTTCCTCCCCCGTTGTGCAGCAGAGCAACTGGTTGCTTTGTGCACGTGGTTCCCAATTCTTCTGTGTGAAGTTATCATTCCCAATGTTAAAAGACTGTATACATTTTTAGACATGAGATGGTCACAGAGGATTTTATTTCCATCTGCCATTGGACACCCATGTCTTACCTCCCTATGTTCTCCTCACCTGTGTATAAACACCTGTCTGAATGTGTTATTCACACCACTCCCAATATCATAGATGCTCTGCGGTAGATTAAACCGTAGCTCCAAATCCAAAATGCAGTTCGCCAAGAACGTTTGCTCATTCATATACTGGACACATTGTCAACACCAATATCCATGAATAGCAACATAACACAGAAGGGGGTTTTCACAGTGCTGGCTTTCGTGTCGTGACTTCACATACTTTTTGTCAGGTCCGTGTATATTTCAAAATAAAAACATTTCAGAACAGGTGTAAGCGAAAAATAGTCACTGATCCAGAATGTCACACTGATAATTTCTCGCAATATTGCAGGAATCTGAAAGAATAGTATAATTTTACCAGACTGAAGGAGATTATTTGACACATCGTTTCTGTGAGGAGAAAGTGAGGACTGCAGATGCTGGAGATCAGAGCGTAAAAATGTGTTGCTGTAAAAGCGCAGCAGGTCAGGCAGCATCAAAGGATCAGCCCGAAACGTCGATTATCCTGCTCCTTTGATGCTGCCTGACCTGCTGCGCTTTTACAGCAACACATTTCTAAACATATCGTTTCTCTGTCAGGCCCAGGAAGAGTTACCCAGCAAGTCCCATTATCCACCATGCTCTCTGCAGACTCAATTCCCATCACATCCAAATATTGTTTCAGCTCAATTTGTAACCTTATGTGGATTGCAGCTTCAACACTTTCCAAGCAACATAATACATCTCAAAACAATTCCCTGCTGATAAACTTTGTTTTCTGCCTCTGATTTCACTCGTATCTCGATTACTGATAATCTTGTACTTATGACCCTACTTACTGACATCACAACTAGTGGAAGCAGGATATCCTTAATTATTTTGACAAAACTGTGCATAATTTCAAGCTCTACAGATCCAAGGAGAATATGTCTAACTTCATTAATATTCTCCTGTGCCTAATATCTGGTGTCATTCTCGTAGATTAATTTTTCACTCTCACCTGACATTTTTCACTTTATCGTTAATAGCATCCCCAGTCCGAGCACAATATGTTACGAATGTGGTCCGATTAAAGCTTTGAAGAGATGTAGCAACCTCTCCTTGGTTTAATCTCTATGCATTTGTGTATATATCCAAAGATCCGACAAGCATTTGTAATGGACGCTCGAACTTCCTTGGACTCGTTTAATATTATGTGCACTTGCACCCCAAAGTTGTTGTTATATTTCCTTCAACGTTGCATCATTAAATCTGAATTCTTTCTCGTTATTTCGTTGAGAGAAATGCATTTTCGTACATTCCTCTGCATGTACATTCTTCTGCCAGTTGTCAGTCTACTTGACTAACATGTCAATGTCCCTCTGAAGTCGCTTCACGTTATCTTCACATTGCTCTATTCTCCTTTGTTTAGTACAGTATGCAAATCAGGAGATTTTGCTCTCAACACCCACCTCTAACTCGTTAATATAAACCACAACATGGGCCCAGAACTGATCTGTAGATGCACCACTTTCCCCTTGATTCAATTTGAGAAATGGCAATCTTTTAACCAGTTTGTGTTTCCAGGATTTTCGTTAACGTCTTATCCTTGCTGCCAACGACCCATCAAATTGTTCTAATTTGCTTACCAACATGCAAAGTGGCACCTTATCAAATGCTTTCTATGTCCCTCATTGACTGTCAGTGTCAACACACTGAATGATATTCAAGAGGACTTGTCAGCAATTCGTTTCTAAGCCAGATTCTGATGGGGATACGGAACCTACTGATTTAAGGGTGCTAAAGACAGAAACAATCATATCAATTATGACTTATTTACGTTTGCAATTGCCATGTGAATGCATATAAGACTGTGAGACTGGTGCTGAAAAAGTGATTGCTTCTGACAAGAGCAGACGCAATGCGCCATATAACTTTTTATCTGTGTGGTAAAGCTCCATAATTTGATAACGAAGACGTTCCACACTTTCATGTGACTGGGCGAACCTTCAAATACTTTCACTCGATCTTTCGCAGAACTGTTTTGCATGGACACACAAAATCACACAAATATAAACTCAGATAACTGTTTCCACAGAACTGATAATTTTCAAAACAGTTCTATAGCATAATCAAAGTTTAAAATGTTTCACGAATAATGGCATAAGCAATCGAGGTTCAGTTCAGGAATGAAAAGATTTTCTCTCGACAGGTTAAACAAGCGTCCTTTTTTCAGTTCAATTCACTGAATCTCTTCAACTCTACCGAAATAGAGTTCTTTGCGTGACCATTCCAATTGAAGAGAGAATGAACAGAAAATCTCGCGTTGCAAGAACTGAGACATTGCACACTTTCAGAGTTGTGATCTGCATGTCAATTGAAGTAGAAAGGAATAACTTTTGTCCAAAACAGCGAAAATCATTTGTATCAGATGTAATAATTGGATCAGTGTTATATTTTCTCAGCGAATGAATCTCTGAATTAGGCGTGGTGCAGTCGTTCAGACGTTAGCACTGTTGCCTCACAGCACCAGGGACTAAATTGGCTAGTTTCGTCCAGGGAATTACAGAGTAGTGGAAATGAGAATACGTTGGGTGTCTGATTCCATATGTGATGCACTTCGGATGGTCATTCCAAACTCGATATGCCGAATGGCCTCTTCCCACATTGTAATGTTGCGATAGATTGAGTTGAAAACAAATTAATATTTTGTTGCCACATTTTTGTTCAGATCTTTGTGGCAAACTTCCATACTTTTATACCTCCTCGTCTCCAATTTTCCTATTTCGCGTTGTGATGATGCTGCTCCCTTAACAAGGTTACATTGACCTTGGTTTTTCATTCAGGAGTTCGTAAATACAAAAAACTCCGAAATGTTTGGGGTGGATCTACTTGTGATTGCTGTCAATTTTAAAACACAACACTTGGGTAATGAAAGGGGAGTGACCAGTTCTCCCCGATCAGCATTACCCTGGTTTGATTAGTTTTTGGCAGTGTTCAAGACATTTCAAGAAGTTAGCCCAGACGCTAAATTTCCTCTTTGATTTAAGCTCGTAAACAGAGGATGTTCCAGTAGAGAATTAGCCGGTCAGAATACTTAGTATTAAATAGGAAACTGAATTTATTTGCAAGTTTAATCAATGAAACACAAAAAAACAGAAACCCGACTACAGAATATCTTATTTCTAACCAAACACGACTGAATATCTTGACTTAATAATGTTGTACAAAACTAATTGCAACAGTTCGAATAAACACACCTTGACACGAAAAGTAAAACGGAAACAAGGGCTTACAGGCTTGCAGTTATAAGGAGAGACAGAGTCCAAACTGAGCTGGTCACAACATACTTCCTTCACGCACACTCCTGCTGAACTGAGCCAGAAACTCAGCTGCTCTGTCTGACCACTCCCCTTTAATGATGTAGACTTTATTTTTAAAGGTGTTATGCCTGAGGCAGTATCTTTTCGCTGTAAAGAAATGTGCCCTAAAATCTATCGAAACTCCCAGATTTTTCGCAGTCTAGTCCGTTTATAAACTTTCTGCAAATTATCAAAGACGACATAACCTTTCCAGGATGAGCATCCTAGTCACTCCTCTCTCCTTATTAAATGAACTATCAGTATCTTAAGCTTCATTTATCAAAACCCCGAAAAAAGTGGTTAGTATCCGAAAACACGCATATGCATTGCACTGACTATAAAAATGCAAACATGCACAACAATATTCCCTTTTAGTCTCTGGTACTCTTGCCACTGAACGTCTCCATTTCTTATTCGAGTCGAGACAATGGGTTGGGCGTCAAATTTTCTCATTCTATCACATACACAGTGGAATGTCTCGAACAACTATCTGAATCGAAATGTTTATTGGTCTATCGTACCAGTATCTCCTAAATCTGCATCGTGCACCATTAGGTCAGTACTTCCCATTTTATTTCCGCATATTTCCCAGGGAATACTAATAACTCTTCCAAGTCATTTTAATTTTCCTCAGGAAATTAGTGCAATAAGTTATCCAGGTTTTTAGCAACTTCTTCATTACCCAACTGAATTTGAGGAACGTCTCATTCAGAATCCACTGAATCCAGAGTGAAGTTACCTATGGAAACTCAGACATACTTATTAAAGGTATGCTGTATGGGCGTAATGTTTTGAAAATTCCCAGACAGATTCACTACTGTTTGAGCAGAGGAAACAAATTGGTTCATATAACAAACAACTTTGTGTCTCTTCTCTCCCACAGTGCTCTCTAAGTCTGTGTTATGGACACAAAATATTGTAGAGGAACAAGCGATTCAGTGCAAAACCCAATTTGAGAATTTCAGTTCGTACCCAGCACAGAAGGAATCAGGAATTCAGACTTCAGATTGAGGATCCAAAAGTTACAAGTAAAAAAAAATCAAATCAAACACAACATTCAATAAGAATAGATGAAGACCATGTGAATTTTTCCCCGATTTTAATTTACAGTAAAAACATTTTCAAAAATAACTTGTCTTTTGATAATATTCCTGCTGTCGTGTAAATTATTGTGATCTCTCCCTTCATCGTTGAGATCACAAAACCCTTGGACTTTAAGCTGGGTCCTCAGTGTAACTAGCGCAGTGTTCGGTAGATATACAACAACGATGTTTTCTCCAGAAATTCTGGCGTCGTGAGTTTTCTGGCAGTTATGTCAAAGAAAACGACAGCGTGTGACAAAATTATACAATCACTTCAGTCATGATCTCCCTGAACTTTTTTCCTCTTCCTACCTTGTGAGTGGGATCACTATTTTTCACGGTATTTTAAACATACATAAAAGGGTGTTTGCGGGTTTGGGAGGGGTATTAATATATATTATAATGTGTTGTATAATATATCAATTATATATTATATTTTTAATACCTTAAATCATGTTTTATCGTCGGATATGATGATCGGTTAAAAGCCCTCTGGTATATCTACAGTCTTTAAAGCAGAACCTTTCTTTGTGGCAACATCAAACTCTTTGGAATCCATAATTGCTACCGAGAGAGACGTTGCATTATTGACATGTTCCATTGTATTATCAGTGGAAATCCTGCAACGAAATGTGCAATGTTCTAACTGACTGTATGAGACCTAGAGAATGGTTTCTGACATCAGTGTGGGAACGTGGATTAGTTAAGCCGCAAAGGGAATCAGTCTGGAAATGACTGATGCTCGAGTGAAACAATTTGTCACTAATTTCCTTGCAGAAGTGGCACCATATTGACCAGTGAGGCCCAACGATTTCTTTAACGATTTTCTTCTGCACTGACCTGGGATCACGGCAATCCTGATAATAGAAAAACAAGAATGTAGGCAGATGCATCAACCCATGGATAATTTTGCCTTTTACGTGATGCTGGACATTACTGCACAGTAATAGTTTTCCCCGCATTCCTCTCTCCGGTGCTAACATTGCGATAACCAGATTTTGGAGATGCGTCAATGGTCGACAAGAATTAACCGACGATTTCAGGTTTTACAGTCCGACTTTGATAACGATCCAGCTGAGAAGCCATTCCATTTTCTGTCGGTACCATTGCATTATGCAACAATCATAGAACAAAGCATATATAATAGTACATACATGACAGGCCATTGAGCCCTCGATGTTGTATAGACCGATTATCCTACTCGAAGATTAGACGAGCTATATATCCTTCTTTGTACTAAATTACATGTGCCGATCCGAATGTTCCTTAAATATTCGTAAAATATCTAAATCTACTTCAACTGCTGGTAGTGCATTCCACGCAACCGCCACTCTCTGTGTAAAGAACATACATCTGAAATCTCCCCTAAACCTTCCACCATTCACCGTAAATATAAGCCCCTTCCTGAGAGAAATTTCCCCCCTCAGAACAAATCTCTGGCTATCCACTCTATCTGTGCCTCTCATCATCTTGTTCGATAACATTAAGACCCCACTCATTCTCCTTCGCTCCAATAAGAAAACTCTTGGTTCCCTCAAGATTTCTTCATAAGGACTGCCCGAGTAAATCTCATCTGCACATTCTCTGAAGCTTTCAGATCATCCCATAATGAGGAGACAAAAACTGAACACAATAGTCCAAGTGTGATTTAACCAGGGCTTTATAGAGCTGCAACATAATCTCGCAGCCTTTAAATTCAATCCCGTCATAAGAAGAGCCAACACACCATACATTTTTTTTAATATTCCTATCTACTTGTGTGGCAGCTTTGAGGGATCTATTGCAGTGAATCCGAATATCCCTGTGTTCCTCCATACTGCCAATAATCCTGCCTTTAATCCTGCAATCTGCATTCAGATTTGACCTTCTAAAAGAATCACTTTACCGTTTTCCATGTAGAAATCCATCTGCCACTTTTCAGCCCAGCTCTGCTTTTTGTCAATGTCCCGTTGCAAACTACAAGTGCCATCCATAATATGCACAATTCTAACAAACGTCGTGTCATCGGCAAACGTACTAACCCACCTTTCCACTTCCTCATCCAAGTCATTGATTTTAAAAAATCGCAAAGAGCAGATGTCCACGCAGAGCAACACTGGTCAAAAAGCTCCAGGCTGAATACTTGCCATTTCCAACCACATTTAGTTTCTTATAGGCCTGCCAATTCTGTATCCAGATAGCCAAGATTTCCCTGTATCCAAAAGCTCCTTACATTCTGATTGAGCCTACCGTGGGGAAAATTATCGAACACCTTGCTAAAATCAATGCGCACCACGTAACGTTTTCTACTATCATTAACGTGCTTTGTCACATTCTCAACTAATTCAGCAAGGCTTGTGAGGCATCACCTGTCCCTAACAATGCCATAATGACTCTTTCTCATCAAGCTGTGCTTTTCCAAATTATCATGGATGCTGTCTCTCAGAATCATCTCCAAAATGTTGCCCAACACCGACATCAGACGTACTGGTCTGTAAATCCCATGATCATACTTAGATCCTTTCTTGAACAGGCAATAACCTTTGCAAAACTCCAAACAGCTGGTATTACACTCGTGGACAGTGAGGACTCAATAATCATCCAAAAAAGCGCAGCAATCTCTTCCCTCGCTTCCCGTTATAACCATGGTTATATCACGACTCGTCAGGGATATTTGTCAATTGTGTTGTTTTTCAACATTTCCAGCACATCTTCCTTCTTATTTGAACCTGTTCGAGCGTATCAATCTGTTTCGCACTGTCCAAACAAACGTCAAGGTCCCCCACACTCGTCATACTGAAGCAAAATACCTCCTCTGACTCCAGGCACAAGTTCGCTCCACTATCCCTGCTCGGCGTGACACTTACACTGGCAATTCTGTTGATCCTCATACAACTGTAGAAGCCTTGGGGATTTGCTTAATTATACAGGACAAGGCTTTTACATGACAGCTTCCATCTGCTCTATGTGCACTCTTCAGTTTCTTCCTCGCTACTGTTATGACATCGGGTGCACCGTTCTGCCAACTTAAACTAAACACAAAGCAAAGCTCACATCATGCTTAAATCTGTTCAATTTCGAGTGGCAAAGCACTATACCAAATATCATTGTTTAAAGAAAAAGGCAACAATTTAATTCTCTATGTTCAAAAGAAAGTATTCAACAACAGCTGTTTACAAATCCTTGATTTGAAACCGATTTTAATTGCTGGTGCGATAAATTACCTCTTAACTTTACGGCAAAACAATTTCCCAAATCAGTTGTCGTCTTTGGATGTCGACTTCTCTCTGTATATTTCACCAGTCCGTGTTAGGTCTTCTGGTGCACAACTTTCTTATTGACAGGTAAGCTAGAAGAGATACTTGTTAGGAAGGAAGATGTGTTGGGCATTTTGAACAACCTGAGGATAGACAAGTCCCCCGGGCCTGACATGATATATCCTAGGATAATGTGGGAAGCAAGAGAGGAAATTGCAGAGCCGTGGGCAATGATCTTTTCGTCTTCACTATCAACGGGGTGTTACCAGGGGACTGGAGTGTGGCGAATGTTGTGCCTCTCTTCAAAAAAGGGAATAGGGATAACCCTGGGAATTACAGGCCAGTTAATCTTACTTCGGTGGTAGGCAAAGTAATGGAAAGGGTACTGAGGGGTAGGATTTATGAGTATCTGGAAAGACACAGCTTGATTAGGGACAGCCAGCACGGATTTGTGAAGGGTAGGTCATGCCTTACAAGTCTCATTGAATTCTTTGAGGTGGCCAAGCATGTGGATGAGGGTAGAGCAGTAGATGTAGTGTACATGGATTTTAGTAAGGCATTTGATAAGGTTCCTCATGGTACGCTTATGCAGAAAGTCAGTAGGCATGGGATAGAGGGAAATTTGGCCAATTGGATAGAAAACTGGCTAACCGGTCGAAGTCAGAGAGTGGTTGTAGATGTTAAATATTCGGCCTGGAGCCCAGTTACAAGTGGAGTTCCGCAGGGATCAGTTCTGGCTCCTCTGCTGTTTGTAATTTTTATTAATGACTTGGAAGAGGGAGTCGAAGTGTGGGTCAGTAAATTTGCAGATGAAACGTAGATTGGTGGAGTTGTAGATAGTGAGGAGGGCTGTTGTCGGCTGCAAAGAGATTTAGATATGATGCAGAGCTGGGCTGAGGAGTGGCAGATGGAGTTCAACCCTGTCAAGTGTGAGGTTGTCCATTTTGGAAGGACAAATGAGAATGCGGAATACAGGGTTAACGGTAGGGTACTTAATAAGGTGGAGGAGCAGAGGGATCTTGGGGTCTATGTTCATAGATCTTTGAAAGTTGCCACTCAGGTGGATAGAGCTTGTAAGATGGCCTATGGTGTATTAGCGTTCATTAGTAGAGGGATTGATTCCAAGAGTCGTGAAGTGATGTTGCAGCTGTACAGGACCTTGGTTAGGCCACATTTGGAGTACTGTGTGCAGTTCTGCCTCACTTTAGGAAAGATGTGGAAGCTTTGGAGAGGTTGCAGAGAAGATTTACCAGGATGTTGCCTGGAATGGAGAATAGGTCGTACGAGGAGAGGTTGAGAGTGCTAGGCCTTTTCTCATTGGAACGGCGAAGGATGAGGGGTGACTTGACAGAGGTTTATACGTTGTTCAGAGGAATAGATAGAGTAGTCAGTCAGAAACGTTTTCCCCGGGTACAACAGAGTGTTACAAGGGGACATAAATTTAAGGTGAAGGGTGAAAGGCATAGGGGGGATCTCAGGGGTAGGTTCTTTACCCAGAGAGTGGTGGGGGCATGGAATGCGCTGCCTGTGGGAGTGGCAGTGTCAGAATTATTGGCGACCTTTAAGCGGCAATTGGATAGGTACATGGATGGGTGCTTAAGGTAAGACAAATATTCGGCACAACATCGTGGCCGAAGGGCCTGTTCTGCGCTGTATTGTTCTATGTTCTATATTCTATGTGCCTTTCAGAGAACTAGTTTGCTGGCAGTCAGTTTGGGTTTGGCCATTCTTTCTTTTTCTCCCTTTCTGTTCAATGTATCCAATTTTTATTCACAAAACTTCTGACTGGCTCATTGGTTTGATGTCATCCAAAACAATAAAATTAAAATTCGATTAGATTTTGGTTTCTGGGACATAACTTAAACTGACTGGCCAAAATTAAATTTGTTGTTTACAATGCCCACGCAGGTCTGGATTTTAGTTTTAGAACCAAATGTTACATGTTAAAATTTTTCAGCACTGACTGTGCCAGGTAGAGGTTTCAGATCCCTTACAGATACAGTTCACGTCTACAAATTCCTAACACTACCTTGTAACCTTCCAGAACCCAGTTTGATTTTTGTGTCCTTATCCTTGTGTCCTTGAGTTTATTTTAGGTAAATGTATGATGCCGCATTTTGGAAAGGCAAATCAGTGCAGAACATAGACGTTTAATGGATAACGTCCTGACAAGTGTCGCTGAACAAAGAGACAACGGAGTGCAGGTTCAATTTTCTTTGAAAGTAGAGCGGCAGTTAGATAGGATTGTGAAGAAGATGTTTGGCACGTTTTCCTTTATTGGTCAAGGCATTGTGTGCAGGAGTTGTGAGATCATGTTCAGGCTGGACAGGACATGTTTTAGGTAAATGTTGGAATATTGTGTGCAAATCCGGTCTCCCTCCTGTTGGAAGGAGTTTGTGAAACTTAGAAGTGTTCAGAAAAGATTTTCAGGGATGTTGACAGGATTGCAGAATTTGTGCTACAAGGAGGAGCTGAATAGTCTGGGGCTATTTTACCTGAAGCATCAAGGCTGAATCGTGAATTATAGAAGATTATAAAATCATGAGTCGCACAGATGGCGTAAATAGACAAGGTCTTTTCCTCGTGGTGGTGAACCAGTACTTGAGCGTATAAGTTCAGAGTGAGAGGGGGAAAAATTAAATGGATCCGATGGGCAACGTTTTCACGCAGAAGATAGTGTGCACGTGGAATGAACTGATAGAGGTTATGCTAGAGACTGGTAAACTGCAACATCTAAAAAAAAGTGCATGTTTATATGAATAGGAGTGGTTTAGAGGAACATGGGCCATGAGCCAGCAAATGGAACGAGATTAGGTTCGGATATCTTGTCGGCATGGAACCGTTGCACGAATATTCTGTTTCATTGCTGTAGATTTTTAGGACTCTATGACTTAACTACAGCTTATTCCTCTTGACTAGATTTTCCATATCTCTTGTCACCCATGGAGGAGACCTATTCAGCATGCGTACCAAATTCTCCCTGGACAACCTCCATACTTCTGTTGTGCATTTCCATTGAAATAATATGCTTCCAATTTTATGCTCCATAGTTACTGCAATATAGTGGCTGCGCTATAATCCCCCCATCTTAACTATATACATTTCCATATCGCCTGCTCCTTTTTCTCTCGATGACAATAGTAAAGGTTGCCGAAATGCTGTGCAACCGAGAGATCCGACACGTGACACCTGACCTGAGTCGTTGCCAACCACTAAATCGAATATGGCTCCACCAACTCGATTCGACATATGTACAAATTGAGACAGAAATTCTTCCTCGAACCACCTGACAAAGTTTGCTCCATCCACATTATTTACGTGAAGGGGGTGCCAATCAATATTAGGGAAAATCAAGTCACCAATGACAAAATACTGTTCTTTCTGCAGCTTTTCAAGATCTGCCTCCAAATCTGCTCCTCCTCTCTCTGTTACTATTGGGGGCCCTGTTGAAAACTCCCAACAAAAGCTATTTCTCCTTTCTTGTTTATGACTTCCAGCCATAATGACTGATTAGACAAACCCACTAAGACGACCTCATTTTCTGCAGCAGATATACTTTCCCTGATTTGCAATGCCACTGCCCGCCTCACTTACCTCACTTCCTATTCCTTTGGAAACATCCAATTCCCAGAAAGATCTACAACCATTACTGACCCATGATGCCCATGTCTCAGTAATGGCCACAACATTGTACCTCCGTGTTCCGATTCATGCTTAAAGTTTATCAACCTTCTTCCTCACAGTTTTTGCATTAAAATACACACATCTCGCACTGACTTCAACTTTGTCCTATCAATTGTCAATCCATCTTCACGGTATATCCTACTGTTCACTACCTATCCCCTATTGAGTTTCTTTGCGCCGTTTCCTATCAGCCGGCCAAAATAACTTAAACTCTCCTGAAGAGCTCGAGCAATCGTGCTGATCAGGATATTGGTACCCCTCCAGTTCACGTGTAACCAGTTCTCCTTGTACAGACCACATATTCCCCAGAGTGTACCCCATTGATCCGAATATCTGAATCCATCCCTCCTACTCCAGCTCTACAGCCACACATTCAACTACATTAGTTCTCTCTTGCCAGCCTCATTCGTCTGCGGCACCGGTCGCCATCTTGAAATCACTACTCCACTCGTCGTGCATTTTAGCATCCAATCTAACTCCCTATATTCCCTTTTCAGTTCCTCACCACTTTTCCTAGCAATATTATTGATACTGATGAATATCACGAGTTTTGGATGATCACCCTCCACCTTCAGCATTCTTTAGGCTTAATCCAAAGCATCACTACCATGGCACCCGAAAGGCAATTTACATTCTAGGAAGCTCGTTTGTGACCACAGAATCGCGTGTCTGTGCCTCTAACGATTGAATCTCCAATCACCATCGTTTTGCTAATCTCCTCCTTCCCTTCTGAGCCACACTGCCAGGCTCAGTGCCAGGGACCAGGCCTCTGTGCATTTGCAGTGGCAGGTCTTCAAGCCAAACAGTATCCAAAGCAGGACACATATTATTCAGGGGAATAGTCACAGGGGATCCCTCCACTGCCTGCCTCCGTTTCCCTCTCCTGACCGTCACAGAGATGCATTTATCCTGTAATTGAGGTGTGACAACCTCCATATAACCTCACTCAATCACATCCTCAGCCTTCCGACTGTTCCAATGTTTCTCCAGCTCCAGGTCCAGTTCCCTTTGAGGGAGATATGACGAGCTGAAGTTTACTGCAGTTCCCAGGTGAAGTCGACCAGGACACTAGTGGTGATCGTTTCCGCTCACATCCCCAAGAGTAGCATGTAACTGCCCCAGCTTCCAGTTCTTCAGCTTGAATTGCCAAAGTGATAAAGAAAACAACCCTAACTTACCAACCGCCCAGGCAGGCACTTTCTGTTTGGCTAGAAGATGGGGGCTTTGGAGACTGTACATGTGTATTCACTCAGGTGTAGCCAGTGCCCGAATATATTCTTGAGCTTACCCAGCAGTCCCTGTGTCTATTCCCTCCTGTTCATCCTTCAATCTGCTGTAAGTATTTTATGTTCAATCTTACCTTCTCGACTGCCTGTTGGTTCGCGCTCTCCCGATTCCCGCTAAAGCAATGGACCTTAAAATCATAAGGGGCTTGGTTTCACTATCTATGCATAGTCCACGGGTAATGGCAGTGGAACTAAAGACTCGAAGGTTAAATGGAAATTACCTAAACATGTGTCGATCTGAACGATTGTATGTAAACATCCGTTCATAAAATTTCCAATAATATATGCAGATCTCATCACAACCTACACCAGATTACATTAGCCTCATTACAATAGCTATCTAGGCTGTCTTGGTGAAAATTCAGTGAACTTTAAATAGGCAGAGTCTTGTTTTTATTCTCAAACACCACAAGCAGTATTATCAGAAACATGTCCGAGATCATTCCTGGCAGTGAATAGCCTGATGTAAGGCTGAGGAAGGTGAAAGAAGACTTAGACAGCTCTTTGGAAGACGTTTACCTGGATAAGGTCAAACGTCCTCATTCAGTGTACCATATTCCATCATCCTGATTCAGACTGATCGAGTTATACAACACAGAAACAGGCCCTTCAATCCAAATTGCCTATGCCGTCAAGATATGTTAAATTAATCTTGTCCCATTTGCCACAAATTTGGCTCATTTCTCTTTCAAACTTGTCGTATTCATGTGTCATTAGATTACATCACAGTGTGGAAACAGGCCCTTCGGCCCAACAAGTCGACACCGACCCGCCGAAGCGTAACCCACCCATACATTTACCCCTTACCTAACAATACGGGCAATTTAGCCTGGCCCATTCACCTGACCTGCACATCTTTGGACTGTGGGAGGAAACCGGAGCACCCAAAGGAAACCCACGCAGACACGGGGAGAACGTGCAAACTCCACACAGTCAGTCGCCTGAGGCGATAATTGAACATGGGTCTCTGGCGCTGTGAGGCAGCAGTGCTAACCACCGCGCCAGCGTGTCCTTCCACATAACTTTAAAGTATCGTAATTGTAAACGCTTCCAATACTTCCTCTAGCGGTTCTGGACATGCACACTGTCTACGTTAAAATGGTATCCCTCGGATCCCTTTTAAGTCTTTCGCTCCCACCTTAAACACAAACCCTTCAAACCTCTTCCATTTCATTTCTTTTCACTGGCTGGAACACCGATTAGGGTTGGGGTAATCACAGACCTCAAGTTTGAATTCTCTTTCTCTCCACTACATTTGCTCTGCTCACGACTGACAGCTACCGCAAAATTCATTGACCTTTATGTTTGCACTATTCCCGACCACAAGTTCAGTTTGTTTTCATTCTCACACTTATCACAGACATTTATGACCTACTGTAATACTGTTGTTACTTGGAACAGCAGTGAAGCGTTACTAGGTATCTGACAGAGCTTTGCCCGCCTTCATGCATCGAGAAAAAAGACCACATTTCACTGATTACCTCGGGATATTCAGCATTTAATTCCAAGCTCTTCGATGGTAGCAAATTGACCAGTATCATGTCACAATGGGGAACTCTTTCGTTGTGAAAAATAATATCCTTTCACAAGTCCTGAATCGAGAGCATCCAAGGCCAGATCACACTTTAGGTTCCTGATTTCCCTTTAGTTATTTTGATGGTAAGTCAACATGCTGCTGTACTAATCGGAATGATGTCCCAAGCTTTTATACTGCATCACTGACAGATTGTTGATATCGTTGTAAACGAGAATAAATATTGAAAACAAACCAAATAGCGTATTTCAATTTGGTTGTATAATGCGTTGCAAAAGTCGCCCAACAGCAAATTAAAAAAAACACTGAAACTAAATGTCAAAATTGAATCTAGAATGTAATCCCCTATGAGCCAAATATGTTAAAATGTTCAATTGCACCAAAGGTGTAAAAAGCTCAAAAGATGTGTTTTAAATGTTTACCAACAAAGGGCAGTGAGTTGATGTTTTCACTGTTGAATCAGGTCAGTGGTAAGTTCAAAATTGAACTGAATTGCTCATGAAATTGTTGATTAAACAAATCGCTTTGGATCACGAACAATAATTTCAAATTTGCATCACTGTTTCATTTTCAATTATGCAATTGTAATCGAGTTATCAATAGTACCAATATGTGTGTCTCTTTACATGCTGCCATTTGGGACATTGCCAATGGGCGCCCTGTGCGAGACATGGCAGCAACTGTCGACTATCTTTATTCTGTCATTCTTGAGAGTGACAAACAGATCAAAGCTCTCTTTAAAATTTCACACAACATTGGGAATGGCCTGTTTATGATAACTGCAGGGCAAAATAAAACGACCACGGAGAGACGGCAATGATTTACAAGAGAGGTGAAGTAAAGCAAGACATTGAAAAAGAGGTGTAGGAAGAAGCAACGCATAAATATAAAGAGGGGAAAAAAAGGACAACTAATAAAGCGACTAGGAGAATGGGCACGAGAAACGGCAGAATTGGAAAAGAACGTGACACACAGTTGTTAAAGACAAATTTAAACTCGGGAACAGAGAGTCTGGGAAAAGAGGAAATTATTTCAGATCAATGTCCATCCATTTCCGACAGAAATGAGGAAGAATTTCTTCTCTTCGGCGAGAGGAGTTGGTTATCGTATACCTATGGAATTCTTTAACACGGAGCACTGTCAAGATTGCTTAAGATGAAATAGACAGACTTCTAATCAGTATGGAAACCAAGAATTTTGGGAAAACACAGAAACCAGGACTGGATGATCATCAGATAAGCCATAGTCTCCTTCAATGGCAGTTTCGGGTGGATGGGATGAATCTCCTGCGTCTGGCACTCCGTCTTATCCTTCAATATGAACATGTTTAACAAACCTGAGTCATCCACGAATTTCAAAACTAAACTGCGTTTATTCCCTTGGGAACAGAACTGTGGGGTGTATTTACTCAGCTTCGAAGCCTCAGATTGTGTTCAAGGTTGAGGTTAGAATATGGGCGGACGGAGTTTTCTTTTAACTTTTTTTAACCAATGATCTTTCCGATAAGTTGAAGGCGTCAGAGAATATGTGAGGGAAAATCTCTCACAGGGCTGGTGGTGGGTATCTGGAAGTAACTACCTATTTGAGTTGCAGAGCCTGAAATCTTCATAATGTTTAATTATGCTCATATACATTTGTAATGTTAACGCATACAAATCTAGGAGCTAAATGCAAGACAATGTGATTCGAATAGCCAGGGGTGACTTTTGAGCAGCACTGACCCAACGGGATCAACGGATTTTCAATCTGGATTTCTCTGATTCTATTACCAGCTGTGGTTGGGTCAGTTTGTGAAGTGACAAGTCAACGTTTGCAAAATGCATGTGAACGAGATCAGAAACAAACCTATCATCACCGGGTCCATAATCTGACCCATTAGCCATTACACCACTGATTGTATTGATGGTATGCCATTCACCACAGATCCTGCCATGTTTTGGTGATAGAAGGGACATGGCCATAAATGGTAATATCCACAAGCACAACAACCAAAACTTTTCACCATCACTGCCTCACTTCAATTGTACTCACTTTGAAAAACAGTGAAAGAGAAGATTTTCCTATAAACTGTAAATACCTTTCAATTCGAGTACTTACTTTAGTTTCGCTTCATACTTGCAGCAACTTTACATCATTTCATTTACGTTCACTTCGCTATCTTATGACCCACTTCAGTAAAGTGTATTCTCATGGTTTGAATCATGTCTTTTCGAGTCAAGACCATGAACAAATCCTGCCAGAAGCAATTGGGCATGACTTGCCGGATTCTGGAATCAGACAAATTGAATGACACTACAATGTGTACCAATCCTTCGCTGCAGCTCAACTCCGCCAGGCAGACTCCAGTACATATCAGCCTGTTGCTAAACGTCTTGCAGGATATCGGCTGAAAAAAAAACAGATTATGACATTGCAATCCTGCGTGACAAAATCAATCTCTTCAAAGATGAACACCGTGCAGAGGACGCCAAGGACAGTGTGAATGCTGCTCTTCTGCCTTGCCTTCTGCTGGCTCTGACCATCTAGTTCCGAGAACAATGAGCTACTTGGTACAACCATAGGTCAACGGGGAAACCAGTCTGGAAAGCAAGCCAGCGGGTGTACTATGCAAGAGAATGAGATATGTTTATGTATGGCGGCGGAAACGGATATTCCTTTTCCCATGTTGATGACTGGGGACTAAGGAAGTGAGTTTCTCGCTGCAGTGTTCCTCGCCTATCACCTGATCTTTTCGCCACTGTGCTTAGCAGCGGAATATCGTTTCTCATTAATGGCAGCAGGTAGGATATTAATAGTGGTGATTCAGTGAGGGTAACATTATTGAGTGGTCCCAGTAGAAGCCATGCTGAGCATCTTTAGTTAGGTTAATGCATAAGAAATGCTGTTGATTGCAATTTCGTATGCTGTTCCATCGGTTATAAGTAATCGAAAGTTAGCAGAAGGGACTGCAATCGATGAAGCTGCAGTGCCCTGAATTTTGAATACAGACTTCTTTGTGCATTTTGCCATGTTGTTGAAGCATTGGCATGATCACAGTTGCACTGGCACGTAATTGGTTCAAACACAATTTCTGAAACACATGATGTGGAGGTGCCCGTGTTGGACTAGTTTTCTTAAGGTCAGAATTCGCATGATTCCAGGTTATAGTCCAGCTGGTTTATTTAAAATCACAAGATTAACAATGTTGAAGAGGCAGCGCTGTGAAATCTTTAGATTTCAAATAAACCTGTTGAATTAAAATCTGATTTCGGTTGACTTCTGAATCTGGAGCAAAGATTTTCAGTTTCGGTGCAGAAACGTTGTTCGGGGTCACTGTGATAGCTGCGTGTTGTGCTTTCAGAAAGCTTCTGATGGCAAGTGGAAACATTCAATTTCGCCAAAAAACGCGAATACAATCAGAATGCTGGGACACTGCATCTGTTTCACAGCATCTGTGAAACCTGAAATAGAGCCAACGTTGTAAGTCAAACGTGAGATTTCTTCAGGATTACCGGGAACCAAAAGTGATTATTTTTATGAATTGGCAGAAGTAGAGTTTGCAAGGAATTTAAGGATTTTTCAGAACTTTACTGCCATACATCAACATTCAGTGTGATGACTTCACAGCATGACATCTCTTCTACAATTTGATGACAAAGTCGAAACCCCAAACAGTTAGGATTTATTTGTCTGGAGATAGACTCCGCCCACAAGAAATCCTTAGTGTTTGGGGTGAGGACATCGATCTGAAGATCAATTCTTCCGGACTCGAAACTTATGTCTATTTCTATCTCCTGTTATGGAACCTGACATATGAAATTTCTCCAGCATTCTTTTTAGTAAGGTTTCTTTAAGAGATTTCTTCAATTATTAAAGATTTTTTTTCGGATTTCTTATCTCTTTTGGCCTTTGGTTTCAGAAGAGCTGGTACTTTTGGTACATTTCAAAAGAATTTTAACGAATATTTTTCATTTCAATTTGGCCTTCATCATTGTCGTTCCTCTCTTTTTCGTGTATTCCAGGCATCTTCAGAAGTTATGTCATTTTGTCTTCTTCCCATTGCATTGACGATAAACAAAAACAGAAAGAAAGATAGGAAGAAAGAAAGTACAACAGAAAGTAAGAAAGAAAGCAAATTAATTCGTGCAGCATCTTTCACCACCTCAGGATATTCGAAACCAATGTAGACATTTTGTAAAGTGGGAAATGTATACTCAAAGACGAACAATAGTCGATTCCAGAACAAAATTGGTATAATCAAGCAGTAAACAGTTTTCAGTGCAAACATAAGATAGACAAATGTTGGCCAAAGACGACAGGGATAAAATAACCAGTCCTTTTTGGAATACCAACAGAGAAATATTATACCCAGCAACTGTAAGAGTAGACGCACTCATGTTTCAGCACGCCATCCAGAAAGACAGCTTGGCTGATAGCTCAGCATTCGCAACAGGGAAGTACTGATATTTGCCAATGGGTCCAAATGTCTCAATTTTGGCTGGGTGAATGCATGACATCTGACTCCAAGGAGAAAGTGGAAGAGAGTACTGCTCATTGATTCATAGTAACACATGACATTTTTCTCCACTGTTTAATGAAACCAATGATACTTTTGAAGGGAAAAGTCAGCACTTTCTGCAGTTCCTTTCTGAACTTGTGCTGGGACACTGCGTATATGAAGACATTGTTGCAAGAACTGAGCAACTGGAACATGTTGGTCGCCTCTTGAAAGATAGACTGCAAGTCATTGTCCTCCAGACCGGTGATGTAACCCTGGCCTGTCACTCTGACATAGAGGAAACGTCCAACATTCATGAACCCCAGGCAGAGGAAGCTGAGAGAGATTGTGAAGAGAAGAACAATAGACTTTCTACGTTTGACCATCTCTGGGTCAGTGCCATTCTCCATGCTCAAGAGTCTCTTACGGGCTCAGATAGCCATGAGAATGTATCTTAGGGTCAGGGCGTTGAGCAGCAAAATAAGGACGAATGGAAGAAATGGGGTTAAGACGTGGTCCAGCCAGTCGTAGGATTGCCAGATGGGTAAGGTGTAGAAAGTTGATTTGATGTTGCAGAACGAGGGAACCCCATCCACCACATAGAATGGTTGGTAGATGAAATAGAAAGGAATGTTTTTAATTCAACTCAAATCACAGAGTATTCCTCTGACCATGGATGCAGATTTCTCAGTGCAGTATCTGAGCTTCAGACTCTGACAGCAGATAGCGACAAAGCGGTCGATGGTGAAGGCCAATGTCAGCCAAACTGAACAATCCTGCATAACAGAGACTAGCAAATAGGAGCAGAATGTCAACCGTGAGATTTTGATAAACCAACTCAGATAAACGCCATTTAACATGAAACTTCTGATGATATATGAATTAGAAAGACAATGGTTGGCCCACGCGAGATGAAGCTTTTTAAAATAATTGTTATTGCATAGTAAGTTGAACTTATATTGGTACAAAGTTAAGTGTTTAAATTTAATAGATATTGGAGATTTTCATCAGATTTCTGTAGGTAGTTAGACTTGGGTGCAGAGATTGGTCTTGATAAACATCCTTGCAGGGACGTTTTCGTGGCCAGCCAAAAAAAAAAACACTCAAAACTAGATAGTATCGGCACAGTACCAAGAGACAGATAACGTAGCAAGAAAGGCAGAATCAACTTTGGAACATGACCTCGAGAGAATAAACAGTCTGTGCTTCAAACATAGCAAACTACATAACGGGTCCAATTAGACTTTTTTCAAAGACTTCATGAAAAATTATGCATGCGATTTGAATAGATACAACATGAAAAGTGTTTTCAAGTAATGCAAAAAATCCATCCTGCTATCAAAATTCCCTTTTAATCACGTTACAGCATGAAAAATAGAATCATTTAATTCTGGTGTTGAATTGTTGAGTCGAATGGCCTGTTTCCCTTCTGTAAGTATTCTATGATTCTACGAAGTTTTGGAGGACACCTGTAAGACAGAAACACTGGGTTTGTTAAACCTTTCCAAATGGGATGAGAGAGACAAAATGGAAATCTGTTGTGTGAGAATTAAGCATTATGTACAATGATATGAATTACCAGTGTTTGTGTGATATTATACATAATGTTTTATAGACCAGCAATCTATTTGATCATACTTCTAGGAACGTAAAAACATATATTATCTACTAATGATCTATCATGCAAAAATATGGGATTCACCACAATTCACCAGAAAACAGTAAAAACAACAAATAAGAAACGATCATGGAACTTCAGCATCACTGATAAGTTTAGCATTTCTTGTCCATCTCTAACTTCCCTTGAACTGTAAATCTTTCTCGGAAGTTTGATAGGTTAGTCAAGATGAAAAACATTCACTGGGCTGTTCTATGAAGTTGGAAAAAAAAGAATAATCGCTTTCCTGAACGATCAATAGAGGACAAGAAGGGGTTTTACGCTGCACGACGAAAATTTCATTGTCCAGCGTACTGAAACTGTCTACTAACCCCAGGTCTGTTATTAATTGAAAAGGAAGAGAGACATGTTCAGGTTATCTCCGAAAACAAAAACTCTTTGCCGTTTATTACTCACCAGCAGTGCCGACAACAGCGAGAATGGGATAGCAAACGGCAGACAAGGGACCAACAGCAGGCTCATGCATCGTACTTTCAGAAACCGCTGAAACTGCGGACCTTAGCTGCTTGCAACGTTCAATTTGTTCCTCTTTTATTCCGAGTCAGAGTGTCTGGAGGGACAATTAACTTTCAGATTGCACAGTATTTACACTTCAGTGTTAGCTAAGTGGGACGGCATCTTGGGTTTTGGTCATGCAAATTTCGGGGGCATGCTGGAACTAAAGTATTCTTCTTTGCTTGAGTTCAACCACAAATGCAGGAAGAGCCAGTAAATTGGCGACCCGACTACCAGCAGAGCTTTTGTCAGGTTGAACAGCAACTGAATATGGTTTATAAAGAAGACAGTAACAACGGTACAATTAGCGTCACTTGTCAAAAATATCGCATTTGTTTTGCTAAGAACTGAGAAAGAGTAAAAAAAGCAATGTGAACAGCGACCGAGATGTTATAATATTGACATTAAAGAAAAATCATTTATGTGCTAACAATAAAGATAGATTTACTGCAAGGTATACTCAGTCATAAACGAATGCTGCATTTAATGTTTTGTTCCATTGACATGGATGTGTGACTTCGAGTGAGCAAGGGCTTAGTGCGAATCAGTCACTCAGCAGTTAGCACTGGTGCCTTATTTTACCACGGACAATTTCTGATTCCATCCTAGGATAACTATCTGCGTGGAATTGGCACATTGTCCTCGTCCATGTACAGCTTAGGTGGATTGACCATGATATATGCAGAGGGATAGGGTAGACGGTGGCCTACCTGGGATGCTTGTTAGAGGGTATTTGTGGACTCGATGGTTCAAATGGACCATCATGTTCGGCCATTAACTACAATGGGAAGGTCAGTGTTTTGAATGACTTCCTCCTTTCCCGAAGTTCCTTGCAGTCTGTGTGAAAGCTCTCTTAATATTGTCACAAGCTCTCAGATGGTCGGAAGGAGGCCTCTGCAGGGTCGAATGTGTTTCACTTTCCCTTCTCGGATTTTGAGGACGGTGTCGGGTATTCTCCCAAGTTTTATTCTTTTAGGCCTTGGAGCAGTTTAAGAAAATTGATTCTCTTTTTCTGTCGTTTCAGAGACCAGTGAGTCTAGAGTCACTTTTAGGCCAAACCAGGAAATCACGGGAGATTCACTTTCTGACAGTGCATTGGTGAAGCAAATTAATGTTCACAATCGACGCTAGCATCAGGGTCACTACTTGTGAAAGCAGATCACGATATTTTATTGATTCTTTTTAACTTCACCTGCTGCCAGAGTGTTAGCCTGGTCTGGATTAGTAATCCAGTTATATTTCCACAACATCACCATCTTCACATGGGGATCTCTCAGAAACCACATTCAACGGCTAATTTTTGCGTAGATTGGCAACTCTGTCATAGGGTACCGACTAATTTGACTATTGTGATGGACTGAGGTAGCGGTAGTTGGTCAGATTTTAATTATTCTCTTCTTAAGGGACTGGACATAGTTGACTAATTTCCTACCTGAAAAGGGAGATGTCAGAATTGGAGCTGAATGGAAGAGCTTCCAGAGGGACATGGCTTGTTGTGGCGCACAGGTTTTCAGTCCAATTACAGCAATGGTGTTAGGGCCCATTGCCTTTGTCCTATGTATTGTTTGCAGCTGTTTCTTCATGCCACGTGCAATGAATCAAATTGGTTGAACACTGGCATCTGTGATTCTGTGGGCATCATGACGAGTGTTATTGGGATCATCGATTCAACAGTTTTGTTTGATGATGGTGAAGAGACCACTGCCTTGTCTTTTACATTGATGTACAAGGCTGTTCCTTTCTGTACGTTGGGGATATTTGTCGCCTCCAGTGAGCTGTTGTGCCATTCATCACTACTTATGACTGAATATGGCAGGACTGTTGGTCTTGGGATAATTTCTCCCTCTCAACCAGATGTCTGCCCTGCTGTTTGGAATGTAATCAGTCAAATGCGGTAGCTTTGATGTGTTGTCATCGGGTTGAGTTACACATGGTTCTGACACTTGCCTGTTCACGTGCACTCGTCACTGAACCACAGATCGGCTTGATTCTGATGAAAGACTGAGGGATTATTTCGGGCAAAAAGTTGCAGATTGAGCTTGAATATAATACTGCTTCTTTTACTGCTGTGGTCTGCAGGACTAGGCTAATATCAAAAGATCTCTATTTAAGAAAGTGCGGAGAGCTAGGTCATGGAAAGTTTTTCCAGAGGAATTTTAACTTGGAATTGAATTGAATGCAATGAAGAATTAGTGACAAAGAGGAGATATAGAAGTGTAGATTTTAGGGTCATGTAATATGCAAACACACCCTTCAGATTAACTCTTCCATAATGACCAGGTTTCCTAAACTGAACGAGTTATATTTTTCATCTTTTGGTACATGGCCCGCCAAACATTTCCTATTTATGTACATATCCAATTGTACTTTAAATGTTGTAAGTGTTCTCGCCTCTACCACTTCATCCGATAGCTTGTCACACAAAACCACCACCATTCGTGAGATAAAGCAGACCCTCAGATACCTTTTAAAACTCTTTCCTCACATATTAACCCTACACTCTGTTGTTACAGGCTCCCCAACCTGGGGAAATAATCTTGTCTTTTAATCCTGTGCATCCCCCTCAAAACGTCGCTTCTCAGCATATTACACAACGGGAACAATATCCGAGCCAACCCATACATCTCAAAACCTCCGGTCTCAGTCACGTCATTTTAAATACTTCTGTCCTCTTTCGAGTTAATAACATCCTTCCTAAAGCAGGGCAACAAGATTTGTACTCAGTACGACAAATGCGGCCTTATCTTTACCTTGTATAGCCATAAGATGAAGTATCAACTCCAATACTCAATGCTCTGACCCAGAAAGGCAAGCGAGCCTAACACATTCTTCAATGCACTGTCTCCAAGCATCTCCACTTTCACTGAACTATGTCTCTGCACTTCTGGCTCCCTCTGTTTAATGACACTCCCCAGTGTCCTACCTTTAACTGCGTAAAACCTGACATGATTTGTCGAACAAAATACAACAACAGGCGTGTATCAGCATGAAGCTCCATCTACAAATTGTCGGTCCACTAGCCTTGTTGATCAAGATCACATTGTTTTTTTTTTAAGATTAGATCACCTACAGTATGGAAGTAGGCCCTTCGGCCTAACAATTTCACACCAACCCTCGGAAAATGAACTCATCCCCCTTCCCCACATTTACCCCCACCTAACACTATGGACAATTTAGCACGACCAATTCACCTGACCTGCACAGGAAACCAACACAAACACTTGGATAATGTGCAAACTCCACACAGACAATCGCCTAAGGTAGGAATCGAACCTGCGTCCCTGTCGCTGTGAGCCAGCAGAGTTAACCACTGAGCCACAGTGACGCCTGGTTCTCATAAATATTCTTCTTCATTGTTCACAATAACACAAATTTTGATTTCTCTCCAGACTTATGATCCATAATTCCTTTATTCTCATCCAAACAACTTACAAAGACAATGGACAACAGCAGCCTCACCCTCTTGTTTTACTTCTGGGCGCAGGCCTCCATTTGGAAAAACGAATCTCTGCCAGCGCCGTCAATCTCCTACTATCAAACTGAGTAGCTGTCCCTGAACCCGAGTAGCTGATTTAACCTTATTAACCAGTCTATCAGGAGCAATTGTCTACAGCCTCACTAATGTCCATATAGACATATTATGCTGCTTTACCTTCGTCCAACTTCTTGGTCAGCTCTTCAGAAACTGCAATCTGATTTCTGAGACATGATTTCCCACACACAAAACCGTGCTGACTATCACTAATCAGCCCTTGACTTTTCAAATGCTTGCAAATCTTATCTCTGAATCTCCTCCAAACACTTCTACATCCCTGATATGACTCACCAGTCTGTAATTTCCTGGCTTTCTCTTGCAAGCTTTTTAACACTAATGTCACGACATTCGCTGTCTTGCAGTCCTCCAGAACATTACCCGTGGCAACCAATGGTAAAAATAGAAAATTGAGAGAACTCCAGGTTTTGTAAATCAGAAACAAAGCCGGGGAAGCTCAGCAAGTCTGGCAGTGTCTATGCAGAGAATTAAGAGTTAATGAGTTGGATCCAGTGACCCGTCTTCCGAACTCTGGGGAATAATACAAACATCCCTGCTCGGGGCCCTGCATTTTCTTCCCCAGCTTTCCACAATTAGCTTCGATAAATTGAACAGGTGCAGCATGTTTATCTGTGATTATATAATTTAAGACCTCCAGCATTGCCTCTTGTTTAATGTGGCTCCGTTTCAAAACGTCATGTTTTTTTTTATTTCCCTGACTGTTGCTGCTTCCATTTCTTCCGCGACATAAAAGAAACTGACAAAATATATGAATGTGGGATTTCACACATCGAGCAGGAGCACGCTGAAAGGCAGCGGAGTGGGAGAGATTGAACCCTTGTGAGGAGTGTGAACCAAGCATGGTCAGGGGCTTAAGGACTGTGTTGCTGAACTTTTAACTGTGTTTCTGTGTATTTATTTCACTTTTATAACAAGGGTTGCAGTGTTTTAATTTGAGCTTTATAATCTTCATGTTTCCACTTTGCATTAAGATTCTGGGCCGGGTGCGGGGTGGGGTGGGGTGCTTGGGAGGGGGTTGCGTTTGTCCATAAGATTGTGTCACATATAGGGGCTTGGAAACTTTTCACTGTACTCATGTGAGTACATTGGATAATAGTCCCCATAAATCAATTCTTCTCCTGTGGTTCCACACATTGATGGCTCTTTGATTTTAAGGGGCCGTATGCTCTCTCTCGTTTCTCTTTCGCCATTATTATACACGTAAAATCTCTTTAGATTATCCTTAATCTTAACAGCCAAAACAATTACATGTCCTTTCTTACTCTCCTGATTTTCCTCGTAAGCATCAGCTGAAAGTCCGTACTTTATGCATCAATTTGGGCCTTGCCCCAAAGTATATCATTAACTTTTGGACCAGACTCAACCATTTTCAGAACTGTTTTCAAGTTAAGAGAATTACAGTCACAGGTTCTAAACTCTCCCACTCGAATAGCTTTTCCAAATGCGATTCCTTCTCTCCCAAAACGAAATAAAGTTGAGGCCGAAATCATTTCAGCCAGCCCAGTCACAATCCCGCACCGGGGTGAGTCTTACACCAGGCTCTGTCGCCACACTGCACCTTGCTCACTGTCCAAGCTGCACGGGTCCGAGTCCTCAGAACGTTCCAGGATCAGTATCCAGTGCACACTGGGACCAGTCGACAGACCAGTGCGAGCCAAGTCACTAAACGCACCAGACGTAGCCTACAAACTCCACACAGGCCGAGACCTAAGACTGAATCGGGCCCAGTCTCCAGGCAACACTGGACACAAACGTCAGATCATACAAGGCCCAGTCTCTTGACCGTGCTGGACCCAGTTTCGAGACTGCACTTACTCCCGTTTCCAGGCCACACTGGGCCCAGTTTTCCCACGAAACTGTGCATGTGCCCAGTTTCCAGGCCGTTTGTCCCCAGTCCCCAGACTGCACCAGACTTCAGACTGCACCGATCCCAGTGTCCTGGCCGCACTGAATAGAATCTCCAGGCCACACCAGGCCGAGTCTACAGACTGCAAGGAGCCCAATCGCCAGACTGCACCATACCCAGTCTCCAGACCGCACTGAGTCCAGTCTCCAGACCACGCTAGGCCAAGTCTCTAGACCGTGACGAGAATAGTCACCACAGCACGCCTGTCACAGTTTCACGAACACGGCGGGCCCCTTCTCCAGGTCACACCTGACCCAGTCTCCAGACCACACTGGGCCCAGTCTCCAGACAGCACTGTGCCCAGTCTCCACACTGTGGTGGCCCAGTCTCCATGCTATTACGGGCACAGTCTCCTGTCTCGATGCCTCACCTGCCCGCGCCAGCCTCCAATCTGGGGCTCACCTCATCCATTCCCCTCCGAATCACTTTAAAATGTTACATGATCTGGGATTATAAATCCCTGCAGAAATCAGGATAAAAAAGAGAGACACAAAGAGCAGACAGAGCCGAGGCGTTCCCGTTGAAATAATCCGTCTCTGCAGTCATCTTTAGGATATATCACGGCTGTTTCATTGCTCAAAGAATGAATTTGAAGACTCAGAGCAGTTTAGTCCGATTCTTTGCAATGCTCTCCCTGAGGTATTAACGGAAGGAGATGAACATGCCCATTGCTGACCCGTATGTTGTTAACGTGTTTGTTAAATACTTTACAATCCGTTCTCAATTTTATTTGGAAGAGTACAGTAAAATAAAATGGAAGATTGAGGAATTCCTATAAAGATTATCACAACCTCTTCCAAACTTCACTCAGAGTGGCCTGGATGCTATTGTACTGTTGTGGTCTGCATAGTTGCCTCTGGTGGGCAGATATCTAGTCCAGGTTTATAGATCAAAGCAGTAGGGGGTCTGCATAGCTCCTGGTTCTGGACAGATGTCGAGGCTGGATACATAGATCAAAGGACTTCTTTGATCTGCACATTCCCCGCGCTGAACAGACATCTAATTCGGGTTTATTGATCAATACACTGCTGTGGTCTACGTAGGTCTGGATGCTGGACAAATATCGTGTCCACATTTTTAGATCAATGGATTTCTTTGATCTGCATAGCTCCCTGTACTGGACGGATATCTAGGCCCGGTTTACAGATCAATGCACTGCTGTCGACTACGTAGCTCCGGGGGTTGGACTGGAATTTAGTCCAGATTTATCGATTAATGCATTCCTGTAGTCTGCATAGCTGCCCATGTTGGACGTATATCCAGTACGAGTTTATTGATCAATGGACTGCTGTGGTCTGGATAGCTCCCGGTGCTGCACAGACATCGAGTCCAGGTTTGTAGATTAATGGATTTGTGTATTCCACAAAGCTCCATTTGCTGGTCAAATACCGAGTCCACGTTTATCGAACAATGCCCTGTGGTGCTCGGCACAGTTTTCAACACACAGCTAGATTGGACCGAACAGAGATTGGTCTAAATAGGGCTCGTGCTAAACAGAAATCCCCTCAGGGGTAATGGTTGATTGAGAATGTAACATACTTGACCTTTTCAGCTGAACTGGTAATGTCTTCCGCTCTCATGCTTGTGATTGGACCGTTCATCACTCACTGCGATAATTTTGCAGTATGCTTATGTGCATCATGTTGGTGAATACTTACTGTCCTCGCAGCAGACACAGTCTTTTCAGACAGTAGCAGTCAGGCATTTCCATGGATTTCGGGTCTCCACGGAGAAAGAAATGGTGGCTTATCGTATAAAGGCCGTCACCTTGGTACACCGTTCAAAATGCACTTCCCTTTATCACTCCCAACGGCCAACCAACCACATCAGAATATCCGGTGAGTACTGAGAACCATGGAGCCAGTGGGAACATGAGAGAGCAGACGAGGAGGAAAAGGGAGCAAGGCTTCCAATATTTGTCGGGTCAGTTGTATCCTCCAGTACGCACTGTATCACTAAGTCCTATAATCTTTCTCGTTTATGTAATATGAATCTTGTATTCTTCACAAAAATGCACAGGTCCAAGGTTATTCATGTTATTGTCCAGCTGCCAAATTGTTGTCCATTGCTTCACCAATTACAGATTATCGACGTCCTCTTGAAAACTTCCTGCCTATCTTAGTTAGAATACATAAATTATTTTCATCTAAATCGTTGATATTGATTGCAAATGCTTGAAGACCCAGGACTGGTCACGGTGTCACTGTGTCACTGCAATCTCAATTTGCATTAACCTCATAAAGACTACTTTATCCCTTATTTATCCCTGCTTCCAGGTGAATAACCGGTCCTCCCATATGGCGATGCAGCAGCTTCAAAAGGCTGAGTGCTCTCTTCTGTTCCCTCTGTAACAGACATGAGAGGTCTGCCTCATTTTCTGTGTAAAAGCCTCGAACGGCTGAATGGCTTCTTTCTGTATCCGTTTGCACACTTGATGGACTAAATAGGCTGCTTCAGTGTAGGTTTACTTGAGACTGGTGCTGAACATTTTGGACCCATTAGCGAACATCCCACTTCTGACTATATGATGGAGGGAGGGCCATTGATGTTGGAAATGTTGTTAGCTCACAGTGCCTCATTGATGCCCAGTTTCTATTTCCTCGATCCTTCAGAAGTATGTCTTACTTCGCAGCAGGTAGTGTCACTTAACACTGTGTCTGAAGCTGAGATGAGTATGTGACTTTTCCTCCGCCTGTACTGTGCTGTGGGTGCTCCCACAGACATTGCTAGAAACAGTTATATCTGTGACAGGTAGTTTGGTGAGAATATTCCCTCTTGTTGGTTCCCCCGGTCACTTCGCAGAGTTTGGTTGCTTTTTATTTGAGGCCTCTCAATGCCTAGTCATTGGCGGGCCTGGGTTGACACTCGTGTTGATCGACATTGAATTCTCACCCCCAGAATACGTTCTGTAGTCTTGTCAGCGTCCGTGCTGCCTCTGATTTGCTTTTAACATCGAAACATCGAGGGAAACTGATTTTTCACCGCGGGGTGGTGTGCAGAGCAATAGATATGCATCGCCCTGAGATTTCCTGAACCATAACTGATCTGTTACCATGAGATTTCCAAGGTTCTGAAATCAAAGTTCTGGAAGACCAGGGTAACCACTTTCCTTTATGTATCACACAGTGTCCCCACCACTGGTGAGTCTATCCTGCTGTGGGATCGGATATACACACGGATGGTGATGGAGCTTCATGAAACATTATCCATCAAGCCTGATTCTGTGTGTACGACGATGTTAGACTCCATCCTGATCGATCAATATGAGGAATAAATGTGACAATGAAGCAGGGTATAATGGGTCAAAAATCTGAAAGAAGCTGAATGTCTGAATGTGCATTGTATTATCAAAATAGACTGAAGAAATCAATACATCCAGTGAGTGAAATGGATAGTATTTTATGGTATCAGAGAGAAATGACAAAAGCGTGACAGATGTTGGGAACTGAATATCCAAAATATTTTACAGCTGGAAGTGTTAGACAGAATTAAAAAGGAACTGGGGGAGATTGCTGAATGAGGGATGACATCTGCATTTTCATAAAAGAGTAACTTAATTCAATTTTTTAAGCGGTTACTTTTATGTTATTCATTTTGTGCACAAACTGCCAGTTGAGTTGAGTTTGGGAAAGATTCCCAACATGACGCTGAGTGGGTCTCACGAATGTTCATGGGCAGAAGAGCCTTTCTAATGTGGGCCTTTATGACGCTATCACATTCTGCACCCGACTGTTTTCGGAAGGTTCTCTACCCGAAATTCCCCGGAACTTTATCTAACTGACATTCCCTGGAACATTCTCCACCTGAAATTCCCGGAAACTTTCTGCAATTGACATTCCCTGGAGAATTCTATACCTGGGTTTCACTGAACCATTTTGTAAATGACATTCTCCGGAACATTCTGTACCTGACATTCACCGGAATATTCAAAACTGATATTCTGTGGAACATTCCGAAACCGATAGAGCACAGAATATTCTATCTCTGACATTATTTGTGAAAGGCCAGACATCAGTGAATTGATCAAAAGATAAGAACCCGAAGGAAGCGATCCCCTTCCAGGGAGATGGAGACATTGTTGCAAAATGCCCCCAGGCTGTGTATATTTCTTCACGACAGTGAATCTACCACAATTTCAACCAAAAGACAGAAATTTCCATACTGCGTTTGTCTTCAACTATTTGTGAAACAACAATGTCTTTCATCCTCCGCATTAAGAACTGGAAAAAAGGGTCGTGTGTCTGCTCCCCAGTTATTGATTGTGTCTGAATGTTCTAGAAAACATCTGTTCTTATGGATGTCTCTGTGTCTGGGCAGGGAGGATTTCTTGAGTTTTATGACACATTTTTGTTATTAAATCACACCTTCCCATTCGTTATTTCAGCTCCAATTATTTTAATAAATGTCTGAATACAGTGTCACGTTTGAAAATCTCAGAATTCTCGATCAAACTGGTCACTTTGCTTCCAGCCTGATATATAATGTTTGTTTTGCTCCCCGACAATTAAGGTGGTGACGACCTACGCCCTACTTTATAAAGGTTGTGGATTGTCTCCATGCATCAGATGCTATTTGGGGGCCATGGCAGCGGTGGATCTACTGTTCTTTATCCTTGATCTGGTATTAAGAAACATTCCCTTGTTTATCGGAATCAGTTTGATTTCCTGTACACCTGTGTGTAATATACATGCCATCCTGATTTACGCACCCACTATTGTTCTGTTTGATTTACCATCACTTTCACGTTTGATCTATTTGTGACCATTTGTTGCCAGAAGCAGAAAAGTAAATATTGCAGTGAGAAAACGGCGGTTGTGAATCTGGGAGCATTGACTGTGCGGACCTGTTCAAAAACATTTTCTTGTATTTTATGCTCACAGCTTGGTATCAGCTGAGGATTGGTCCCTGTTATTGTGAGGAACAATCACTGTTGTCTTCTCTCGTGGCTGGGCCACAAACGAATTCCTGCACTATATTTTAAACACGGCTCTCCTATTTCTCCTGCTTCTGCTGCTCAATGTTTTCACTGTCAGACACATTTTAGTGACATGCAGAGCCCGCAGAAGAGTACGGGCTCACACTAACGAGGACGCTCACTATGACACAGTGTTTGTGTTCTCGGCCAATTTCATCCTGTTATGGTAAATGGTAAGGGCACTTTATATATAGTACCGGATATGGCAGGCTGTGGATACCCCTGCACGTCGAGATTAGTTTGTTCAGGAATTGGCCTTCATGTTACAGATTCTCAGTTGCTGAACAAACACCACAATTTATGCCATGATCCAGACGACGTTCAGACAGCACTTGAAGAGTGTGGTGAAATATCCCTTCACCCAAATTCATCAATCAAACAAATACACTCATTAATCAATCCATCCGGATTGTTTTCATTTCAGTTCAGTGTTTCTACAATGAAGCAACCTGTCACTATATTAACAGACTGAAGGTAGCGCTGGTTTGTCCAATGTAATCCCACCAGGGGTTACAGGCACTCATTTCAATGATTTTCTTAACTCAGGGGCCAGTGAGAAAAGGCAGCATCCCACTGACATCAATTTGAAAACAATAAAGATGTTAAGTAAAAAGGCCAAGAGCAGAGTGAACTAAATTGTTGTTGGTCTTCGTGTTGAAGAGATGATCTGGATCAAGACAGATGTAGCCCCAAGCCCTAATCCTCAGTGAAGGGGAGGGGACTGGGAACGAGCTCAGGAGTTGTGTTTAAGTCACTCTTCACTTGTTCTCCGATTGGGTCTCCAACGTCGACCTGGCTTTCGTTGGAATTCGTTCCTTTATCGTGTTGCACACATCTCCACCTGATTGCATTCGTCTCTCACTTTCTCTGACTCTCTATCCCTCAATATACCTCTACCCCCCTCGCCCATATTTTTGCACTTTCTTCCCATTTCCTCTCCTGCTCTCTTCCTTCTCATTTCTCTCACCCTCTCTCTTTTCGCACACTCTTTTTCGTTACTCTCCATTTCACACTCTCTGTTCCTCACTTTCCTTTCGCACTCTCACCCCTAGTTGCTTCACACGCCTCTACTCTTCTCTCTCTCCCTCATCATCTCTTAACTCTCCTGCTGTCTGTGCCTTTCTGCCACCTTTCTATCTCTCCTCCAGTTTCTCCCTTCTCTCACCCCGTACATCTCTCTGCTATCATTCTGAGCCAAGCTGCTCCACCAACCTCCCTTCATGGATCAGATGTGTATGGCAGGAAATCTATGACCCATGGAGGGAGACAGATCCTGTCAGAGGGCAAGGGACAAAGCGATGGGGGATTGGAGAATGGTGCTAGTGGGGAGAGAAAAAGAGAGGAGAGAGAGACGGGGAGTGGAGGAGAGAATGGGGAAAGAGAGAGTGGAAAAGAGGAAGAGAGAAGGAGTAGGGGAGAGAGTGTGTGGTAGATGGAGAGAGACTGCTTGTGGGAAGGGAGAGAGAGTGGAGGTCGAGAGCAAGAGAGGAGGAGGAAACAGAGAGGCAGAATGGTTGAGACAGAGATAATAGGACCAGTGAATGGGTGTCGAGAGAGACAGTGGAAGATGTTAGAGAAGTAAAGAGTCTAGAGAAGAGTGATTGGGGGAGTTAGAAAGAGTGAGGGAGAGAGGAAAGAGAAAGAGTTGGAGAGCTTTTGTGGTAGGGAGGCAGACAGAGAGTGTCGGTGCGGGGAGAAAGCGATTGTGCAGTGTGTGCGTGAGATAGGGGTGTAGAGGTAGAAATTGGACGTGAGAGACAGGGAGTAGATAGGGGAGAGGGATCGAGATAGTGGTGGATAGAGAGAGATAGGAGGGGAGAGAGAGTAGCAGTGAGATACAGAGAGAGGGAGTGGACGGGTAGAAAAAGAGTGAGATTTGTATGGAGAGAATGAGGGAGGGGGTTGAGAAAGTCAGAGAATGGGGGCACAGAAAGAGAAAATGGGACGGGATAGAGATTGGGAAATAGAGTGTGGTAGGATATTGAGATTGAGAGGGATAGAAGAGAGAGAGAGCGGTAGAGATAGCGTGGTGGTGTGGCGAGAGTGACAGAGAGTGGAAGGTGCGTAGAGAGAGGGACTGGGACCGCTGGGTGGAGAGATACTGAGAAGGGGTCGAGCGAGTGTTGGAGCGACCACAGAGAAATTTGGAAGATGGTAGAGAGAGAGCGTGAATGGGAGTGGTAGGAGGAAACAGAGAGAAAGTGAGAGGGCTTAGAGAGTGAGTGAGAGGTTTGTACAGAGAGAGAAAGTGGGTTGTGCGAAGAAATAGAGACACAGTGGCGGGGTTGGGAGAGAGAGTGGGGTGGGTTCGAGAGAAGGTGGAAGGGTGTTGAGACAGAGAGTGGGAGAGAGACTGAGGGATGAGAGCAGAGATACAGAGACCGTGTGGGTGAGGTGTAGAGAGAGAGCGATTGGGGTAAATAGAGAGGGAGAGAGATGAAAGAGTTGGGGAGTATAAGACAGAGAGGGAGCGGTGAGAGAGGTAGAGAAAAATAGCGGGGGAGAGAGAGAGAGAGTGGAGTCGAGAGGAGGAGAGAGAGAGCGACAATAGGAGTGGGGAAGAGAGGGTGTTGGAGTCGGGTGAAGAGGCAGAGAGTGGGATCGCGTAGCGAGGGGGTTGGACGGCTGTAGACAGAGAGAGACGTAGAGATGGTAGAGAGTGACAGAGAGAGAGTGGGAGTGGGCACAAATACAGTAGCAGGTTGGTAGAGCGAGAGACTAAGGGTGGCAGACAGAGCCAATTGGGGGAGATAGTGAGAGAGTCGAAAAGTGTTAGAGAGAGTGAGAAGTGGATAGATATAGAGAGTGTGAAAATTCAGAGCGATGCATAGAGAATAGAGTAGAGGTTGGATAGAGAGAATAGGTGAGGGGTGTGCGAGAAGTAGTTGGAGAGAGAATGTGGGAGGAGGTAAGAGAAATAAGTCGGACGTGGGCAATGAAAGAGAGTGTGTTCGGATCGAGAAAGAGCGAGAGTTTTTGCCGAGGCGTTAGAGAGAAGGCAGAGAGGGAGTGTGGTAAATAGGCAAACACAGAGAGAGGAAGTTGATTGGAGAGAGAAAGAGAGAGAGAGAGCAGTGGGTGGAGAGATATTGGGAAAGGTTCGGCGAGGGGGTTGGAGCGGGAGACAAAGAGAGAGCGGGGGGAAGCTTTAGAGAGTGGGAGCGGTTTGAATGGGAGAGTGGGAGGAGGGAGAGAGAGTGTGAAGGAGAGGGAGAGAGAGTGGGAGAAGGAAACCTCGGGGTCAGAGAGGCAAAGGGGTAAAGAGTGAGAGTGAGAGTGCACAGACAGAGGGCGTGGGAGGATGCTAGAGAGTCAGAGTGGGAAGGTGGTAGAGTGAGAGAGTGGGGGACGTAGAGAGGGTTGGGTGCTAGAGAGAGAGAGGGACGTGTTCGAGACAGGGCGAAATGGTGGGATGGGGAAGGGAGAGGGAGAGAGACACTGTGAATGTTGTAGCTAGAGAAAAAGAGTGGCAGAGGTGTGGAGAGAGAGTGGGAGGGCGCTAGGGGGAGAGGGAGATAAACGGAGTAGGAAGGCATCAGAGAGAGAGGGGGCAGGGAGAGAGTGGGGGCAGGAGAGCGAAAGAGAGAGTGAGAGTAGAGTAGATCGACTCAGAGAGTGTGGAAGGGGTGTAGACGGAATCAGAGAGTGGAATGGGGTAAGAGAGAGTTTGGGAGGGAAGTAGAGAGTGCGAGAGAAGGAAGGAGTGTTAGAGAGTGAGACAAGCAGTAGGAGTAGGGGCTAGAGCGAGTGGGGAGCTATAGGGTGAGTGGGAGAGAGTGAGAGGGTATCAGAGAGAGAGAGGGAAGGTGTAGTTAGATAGCTAGTGGGAGAGGAGTTAAGAGAGAGTGGCAGAGTAGTCGGGGTTAGAAAGACAGATTGGGAGGAGGTCGAGAGAGTGAGAGTGGGAAGGGATCCAGAGAGAAAGAATAGCAGGAGCTCCACAGAGAGAGTGGGAGAGGTTTAGAGAGTGGAAGAGAGTAAGGAGAGAGAGTGGGAGTGCAGTCGGGAGAACGAGAGGGACTGTTCCAGACGAAGAGAGAGGGAGGATGAGTAGCAGTGGTAGATAGAGAGAGAAAATGGGAGGGGATGAGAGAGAGACAGACAGGGAGCGTGTTTGAGACAGAGAGATGGAAGATGGTTGAAAGAGAGGGAGTGGGAAGTGAGCGAGAGAGAGAAGGAGACGGTTCAAGTGAGTGAGAAAGAGATTGACCGGCAAGTAGAAAGATGGTGACAGGCTTGGTAGAGAGAGAGATATTTGGAGCGACAGAATGAGATGTCTGAGAGAGAAAGGGAGGGCGTAGATAGAGACACAGAGGGTGGCATGCAGGAAGAGGTAGAGAGAGTGGGAAAATGGTAGAGAGAGAGGGGAAGAGAGTAGAAAAAGAAGGAGGGAGAGAGAAGGAGGGAGGTAGTGAGAGAGTGGGAGGAGAGTAGCGAGAAAGTGGGAGAGACAGATGGAGGGGGCAGACGGTCAGATAGATCGAGAGACAATGAAAGGGATGTCGAAGAGAGAGAGTGGAACTGGGTGCAGAAAGAGAGAGAGAGACTGGGGTAGCTGTTAGAGAGATTGAGAAACAGAGTGGGAGGCGAGTAGACTGAGATGGGGAGAGGGTAGAGAGTGAGAGAGACAGATAATAGGAAACCAATGAGCGACAGACAGGAAGGGCATAGAGAGAGAGAGAAACAGATGGGGAGGGGAAGGTGAGAGTGTGTGGGGGAGGTGTTTAGAGAAAGGGACAGCGAAAAATTGGGAGGACATTACAGAGAGAGAATGGGAGGGTGATATAAAGAGAAAGGGAGTCGGTGAGGTTTCGAGAGTGAGAGAGCGTTGGTCAATAGAGAGAGAGAGAGAGAGAGAGAGACAGAGGTGTTGAGACAGAATGTGGGATGGGTGTAGAGTAAGAGAGAGCAAGCTGTACGGGGATAAATTGTGAGAGAGTGTTTGAGATGTGGAGCGAGAGAGTGCGGGAGCGTGGTATGGAGAGCAAGTGAGAGGCGAGTAGAAAAAGAGAGGTAGAGAATTGGGAGGTTGGGGTGCAGAAAGAGAGAGTGGGAGGCGAATGTATTGCGACTCACAGTGAGTGGTGGTGGGGTAGAGAGAGAATGAGAGGGTTTTAGAGAGAGAGAGAGTTGGATGGTGGTAGAGTGAGAGAGTGCGAGGGATTAATCAGAGGGAGATTGTTGGCGGGTTGGAGAGAGGCGTGGGAGGGAATGCAGGAACAGAGAGCGATAGGGCGGTAGAGAGAGAGAGAGAAGGACTGGCAATGAGGTGGAGAAAGTTGGAAGGGAAGAGAGAGAGTGGTGAATGGTGGAGAGGTGAGAGAAAGAGAGTGGGAGGGGGTTAGAGAGAGTGTGTTGGAGGGATGCAGTCCAGGTACCACTCCGATGTCATCTACATCGATGGCAACTTAAAAAGGTTGAGAAAAGTTTGGTGCAGCTAAAACTGTTACGATGGTTAATATTGCTTTCAAATGGTCGAATGCTCCCTGGCATTTTTCTATACAATGAAACTTTGTGCTGTTCGTGAGCAAATTGGTTAACTCTGCCACGACACTGCTGAAGTTTGGAACAAAGTTCCAATAGAATCGCTGAGTCCTAAGTATCAATCCACCTCTTTATTCCACGTTGTTCATGGAAATTCTTTGATAACCTTCGATTTGTGTTCCATGGGCTCCACCTTCCAAGAACGTCACCTCTGCTTTCACAAATTCCGTTTTGTTTAAATTTATACCCAGTTTTGCTTCTTGTAATCATTCAAAGTGTTCTGCCAACTGTCCCATGTGATTTTTCCAGAACTGATTAACTATCACTACATCGCCCAAATGGACTGCGCAGTTTCCTAACCCAGCAGGTTATTGGGAATGAAAGAGTTGGAGTGATTGTGAGAGTGTCAGGGTAACGGTGATAGAGTGAGTGTGAGAGATCAGTTTGACAGTGGCAGAGTGAGTTCGATGGTGTTACGGTGATGTTGATGGAGTGAGTGTAAGGGGGTAGGGTGACATAGATGGAGAAAGTGTGAATGCATCAGGGTACGCGTGTCGGGGTGTATTGAGGGTGCCTGGTTGACGGTGAAAGAATAAGTGTGAGGGCATCACGGTGATCGTGAGCGGGTCAGGGTGATAGTAAGTGAGTGTGAGGTTGTCAGGGTGTAAATGAGGGAGTGAGTGTGAAAACGTCAGGATAATATTGATGAAGATAGACTGAGTGAGAGGCGGTGAGGCTGACAGTGGCGAAATGATTGTGAGGAGTTTCAGGATGATGGTAACGGAGTGAGAGTGATTGGAGTCAGTGTGACGGTAATGGGGTAACTGCGAAGTGGGCAGACTGATGGTATCGGAGTGATTCTGGGGTGATGAGACTGACACTGAGGGAGGGAGTGCACGGTGATCAGTATGACAGTGGATAGCATGCCACGTGGTCAGGGTGACAACGAGATAGTGACTGTGAAGGGCCTGGGTGACGGCGACGGACTGAGTATGAGGGGTAAAAGTGATACTGGCGGAGTAAGTGTGTAGGTATAAGGGTGAAGGCATGGAGTGCATTTGAAGAGGTCAGAGCAACGGAGAGGAAGCGAGTGTGTTGGATGTCAGGGTGACAGTGATGGAAAATGTGTAAGGGGTTAAAGCTAATGGTCATGGAGTGACTGTAAGGGATTCTTGGTTCCAGACGGGGAGAGAGAGTGAGCGGGTCAGTGTGATGAAGAGCAAATTCGTGGGAGTGAGTCAGGGTGACGGTCATGGATTGAATGTGAGATGGACAGTTTGACATTGGGAAGTGATTGTGAGGGATTCAGTCTGATAGCGATGGAACATTTGTGAAGTGGTCAATGTAAACAGAAGGGAAGTGAGTTTGAAGGATCAGTGTGATGGTGCCAGAGTGAATGTGAAGGAGTCAAAGTAACGGTCATGGAATGAGTTCGAATCGTCATTGTGACGTTGACTGTTTGAGATGGAAGGGGCAGGGTGAGTGTGAAGGAGTGAGTGTGAGTGTTCAGACCGATGGTCATGGAGTGAGTGTGAAGGTTTTAGGGTTACAGTGAGGCAGTGAGGGTGTGATGGCAGTGGGACGGTGACAAAATAAGTGTGAGAGTGTAGGCTCACGGTGACGGACGAAGTGCGTGGCGGTGAGAAAGTTAATGTGATGGGTCAAGGTGATGGTGATGACAAGGGCTCAAGGGGTTCAGGGTGACGTTGAATGAGTGAGTGTGAGGAGGTAAGTTTAACCGTGACGGAGTGAGTGTGACCAGGTTAGGCTGACAGTGATGCGGTATATCTGATAGGGGTGAGTGTTACAGTGAGTGTGATGGTGATGGAGTGAGTTCACCAGGGACAGGGTGATGGTAATGGACTGAGTTCAAGTGGATCAGTGTGACAGTGATGGAGGCAGTGTGAGCGGATCAGGATAATGTTGATTGACAGAGCCTGTGGTGGTTGTGGTGACGGTGACGGCGAGAGTTTTTGGTGTCAGGGCAATGGTGCTGGAGTGAGTGCGAGTGGGTAATGGTGATGGTAGTGGAGGAAGTGAGTTTGTCAAGGTGACAGTGACAGAGTGAGTGTGGCAGTGTCAGGTTGATAGTAATGGGGTGAGTGCGAAGGGGTCACCATGGCAGTAATAGTGAGAGATTGACGGGGTCAGGATAAAAGTGATGCAGTGAGTGTGACGGTGTCAAGGTGACGGTGATGAAGTGAGTGAGAGGGAGTGAGCCTGACAGTGACAGACTGAGTGTTAGGGGATTCATAGTGACGGAGACAGAATGAGTGCGTGTTGATGAGGGATTGAGTGTGACGGGGTCAGGGTTACAGTGACAGATTGAGTGCCAGAGCGTCTGAGTGACAGTGATGGCGTAAGTGTGATTGGAGTCAGGGTGAAGGTCGTGGAGTGACTGCGAAGTCGTCAAGGAGTCAGGGTTGGAGTGAATGCGAGGGGTCATGGTGACGGTGATGGAGTGAGTGTGAAGTGGTCATGACGATGGTGACAGAGTGAAGGTGAAGGGGTCCGGGAGATAGTGATGGAATGAGTGTCAGGAGGTCAGGATGAATGCGATGAAGTGAGAGTCAGGAATTCAGGCTAAAAAAAATGATGGAATGAGTTTGAAAATATCAGGTTGACGGTGAGGGAGTGAGCATGAGGGTATCAGTGTGATGGTGATGGTGTGAGTGCGATAGGGACAGCGTGGCAGTGATGGAGTGAGTGTGAGTGGGTCAGGGTGGCAGTGACAGAGTGAATATGATGACCATCGGGGTGACAGTGAGAGAATGCATCTGACGAGATTAGCGTGGTAATGGTGACAGAGTAAGTGCAATGACGTCATTTTTAAAATGACAGCGTGAATGTGAGGGGGTCAGGCTCACAGCGATAGAGTGAGCATGACGGGGGAGTGTGCTGATGATGAAATGAGTGCGAGGGGATCTGGGTTGAAGCGAGGTAATTAATTCATGGAGGTGAATGTGTAGTTGATGGAGTGTGAATGTGAGTCAGTTTCACAGTCACGGAGTGAATGTAAGGGGGAAGGCTGACAGAGTGAGTAGGATTGGGTCACTGTGACACTGACGGAGTGAGTGTGAGGGGGTCAGAGTGACAGCAATAAACTGAGTGTGATCGGGTCATTGTGAAGGTGATGGAGTGATTGTGGTGGAGCTATTGTGACAGTCATGGAGTGAATGTGAGAGGTAGGGTGAAATAGGTGGTGTCAGTCTGAGGGAGTCAGAGTGATGGTGATGGCGTGAGTGTGAGGGAGTCAGGGAGGCAATCACGGAGTGAATGTTAGGGGATCAGGAGACAGATGCGTGTGAGTGTGAATGGGTCAAGATAACCGTGACAGAATGAGTGCGAGGAGCTCAAGGTGATATTGAGGAAGGTATTGCAATCGGGTCGCCGTGACAGAGTGTGACGGGATTGCGACAGTTTGATGGAGTCAGTGTGTGAAGTCAGCGTGACAGTTATGGAGTGAGTGTGAGTGTGAAAGTTTGAGTTTGAGGGGTCAGTGTGATGGTGATACAGTGTGTATGAGTGGTTCAGGGTGACTGATGCAGTGATTCTGAGGGTGACAGGTTACCAGTAAATGCAAGGGGGTTTCAGGGTGACAGTGATGGAGTGATTGCAAGGGGAGCAGGGGGACAGTGACTGACTTCATGGGCCATTGTTCATGGTGATGCTGACGGTGTAAGTGTGGGTTTGTCGTGGTAACTGGGATGAAGTTAAGGCGAGGGAATCATGCTGATGGTAACGGAGAAAGACTGAGTGAGGTACGGTGACAGTGACGTAGTGAATGCGCGACTATACTGTTGATAGTGACTGAATGACGGTAAGGGATTCAGTGTGACAGTAACGTGGTGAGTATGAGGTGGTCAGCGTAACGGTCAAGGAGTGAGTGTGAGGTGAAAAGGGTAACGATAATAGAGTGAGTGCCACTGTGTTAGGGTGACGGTGATGGAGAAAATGCGTGGAGGGTCAGAGTGACAGTGACAAAGATATTGTGAGGGGGTCAGGGTGACATTGAGGGAGTGAGAGCAAAGAGATCAGTATGAATGTGACGGAATGAGTGTGACGGAGTCAATATGACAGTCATGGATTGTGTATGAGATGGTCTTGTTGAAAAGGTGAGTGCAGGGGAACAACATGCCAGTGATGGAGTGAGTGTGAGGGGTTAAGGGTGACAGCAAGGGATCGAGAGTAAATGGGGTCAGTGTGAATGTGATGGAGTCCGTGTGTGGAATCAGTGTGACAGTTATGGAGTGAGTGTGGGCAAGTACGTTGAAGGGGAAGTGAGAGGGTGTCATGATGACGGTGACAGAGTGAGTATGAGGGGTCATGGTGATGGAAATAGAGTTAGTGTGTGTGGCTCAGCGTAACGGTGACAGAACTATTGTGAGGGGGTAAGGCTGATGGTGACGGGATGAGTATGATGGAGTCAGGACAATGAAGAAGGAGTGAGTGTGAGTGACTCAGGGTGACAGAGGAGGAATGAGTGTGAGAGGGTCAGGGTGACAAAGATAGAGTGAGTGTGAGTGAGTCAGGATGACAGTGGAGAGTGCGTGTGAGCAGGACAGGGTGATATTGATGGAACTAGTGCGGGGGGCGAATGGCAGTGAGGGAGATAGAGCGAGGGCGTCAAAGTTACAGTGACAGAGTGAGTGCGAGAGGTCTAGCTTACAATAAAAGACTGTGTGTGAGAATTCAGTCGGACGGTAATTAAGTGCGTATGAGGGAGTCAAGTAGACGGTGATGGAGTGAGTGTGAGGGAGTCTGGCTGACAATAAAAGACTGACTGTGGGGTTCACTGTGACTGTAATGTAGTGAGTATGGGGGGGTCAGGGTGAAGTTAATGAAGTGTATGTGAGGGGATCAGGGTGACTGTGACAGTGTCAGTGTGGGGGCTTATGGTAATGGGGATAAAGTGAGGGCGAGTGTACCACGGTGACAGTTATGCAAAAAGATTGAAGGGATCACCGTGACAGTGATGTTATAACTGCGAGAGGGTACGGGTGACGGGGACCGGAGTACAAGGGTTCAGGATGACGATGACGGAATGAATTCACGGGGTAATGGTGATAGCAAGTGTTAATGTGAGGTGACAGGGTGGATGGTGTCGTGGTAAGTATGAGTTAGTCAGCGTACAGTCATGGAGTGAGTGTGAGGGGAAAAGGGTAATGTTGATGGAGACAGTGAGAGGGGACTGTGACAGTGACAGAGTGAGGGTAATGTGTTAAGGGTGACAGTGACGGAGTGAGTGTGAGGGGAGTAGGGTAACAGTTTTGGCGTCAGTGTGAGGGGCTTTGTGTGACGATGAAGGAGCAGTGTGAGAGGATCATGGTGATGTTGCCTGAGAGAGTATGAGGGATTCAGTCTAGCGATGATGCCGTGCATGTGAGGAGCTTAGCGTGATGTTGACGGACTGAGTGAGAGCGAGGGGGCTGAGTAACGGTGACTGAGTGACTGTGAGATGGACAGGATAAGGGTGATGCAGTGGGGGTGAGAGTGTCAGAGCGATTGTGATGGAGTAATGGGAAATAGTCAGCATTACGGTGACAGCGTGAGTGCGACGGGGTCAGGGTATCGTAATGGATTGAATCTGAGGGGTGTCAGATTGATGGTAATGGAGGCATTGTGAAGGCGTCAGTGTGACATTGATGGAGTGAATGTGAGTTAGTTAGCGTGATGGATACCGTGTGAGTCCCATGGTGTTAGGCTGAGTCGTGAGTATGAAGCGGTTAGAGTCATGGTAACGGTTTGAGTTTGTGGAGGTCAGGGTGGCTGTGATGAAGTAAGTGTGAGGTAATCAGGGTGATGAGAACAGAGTGAGTTTGAGGTGTGTTGGAGTTACGGTGAATGAATGAGTGTGATGGGGCAATTGTGCCAGACACAGAGTGAATGTGAGGGTATCAGAAAGACGGTGACTGAGTAAGAGCAAAGGGTTAATTTTGATTGTGAATGGCTGAGTGAAAGGGGTTTTGAGAAGATTTACAGCTCAGGTTGAAGTTCTGGATGTAGGTTTGCTCACTGAGCTGGATGGCTCATTTCCAGACGTTTCGTCACCAGACTAGTTAACATCTTCAGTGGCCTCCGGCAAAACGCTATTGATAATTCCTGCTTTCTATATGGTTCGTTTTTCGGTTGGAGATGTCATTTCCTGAGGTGAAGTCACTTCATGTTCTTTTTCGAAAGAGGAAGTAGATGGGGTCGAACTCGATGTATCCAGCAAGGGATCAGTTTGATGATGATGAAGTGAGCGGGAATCAGGTGACTGTAACGGAGAAAGTGGGAGCGGGTAAGAGTGACAATGATGAAGTAAACGTTAGGAAAGCAAGGTGATCGTGACGGTGTAAGTTTGAGGATGTCAGTGTGATGTTGATGAAGTGAGTGCGAGGTGGTCAGATTGACGGTGTTGGAGTGAGTGAGAAGGAGAAGGGGTGAAATTCCTGCAGTTATTGAGAGGGTGTCCACGTGACAGTTGCGGAGTGAGTGCGAGTGGGTCATGCCGACCGTGTCAGAGTGAGTGAGGTGGGACAATCTGCCAGTGACAGAGTGACTGTGTTGTGACCTAGGAACAGTGGGAGAGACAGCGGTGGTGACGTGGAGAACAAGAGGAGGCCGGGAAGGTAACGAAACTGCGAAAATACTTACCTTCGAGGCCCACAGCCTTTTCCCGGCCCGGAAGGAGCAGGAGACACAGCGGAGATGGCGTCGAGACCAGAAGGGTGTCGGGATGGTAAGGAAACAGCTGAAATACCGTTGAAGCCCACACTCTCTTTCCTGTCCGGAAGAAGTGGGAAACAGAGGAGATGATGTGGAGACCAAGAGGTTGCTGGGAAGGTGAGGAAACTGCTGAAATAATTACCTTTGACGCCCACTGCCTTTTTCCTGTTTGGAACAAGCGGAAAACACAGTAGAGTTGACGTGGATGCCAGGAAGGTGCCAGGAAGGTAAGGAAACTGCTGAAATATTGACTGTCGAAGTCCAAAGCATTTTCCTGTACGGCAACAGCGGGAGACACAGCGAAGGTGATGTGGAGACCAGGAGGATGCCACGAAGGCATGGACTTAGTATATATTTTGGGCAACAGCCAAACCCGAGATAATGCACGTGTAGTATCTCCCTCCCTTATGCCCTCCACTGACCAGAAGAAAAAGACGCTGTGAGGTAAGGATTTATTTTGTTATTCTCATACAGTTAAGTTCGTTGTTGGGATACAGTTAGTTTATATAAAGGTAAGCTTACAATGGCAGGGGACCACAGACTCGTGGCATGTACCTCTCACTTGATGCAGAAGCTCAAGAAGGTGGCTGACGTTCCTGACGGTTACACGTTTAAGAAGTGTGTCCAACTTCAACCCTTGTTTGAACGCTTGACGGCTCTGGAGCTGCGAATGGACTCCTTGTGGAGCATACGTGATGCTGAGGAGGCCATGGATAGCACGTTTAGTGAACTGGTCACACCGCAGATGAGGATTGCTGAGGGAGACAGTGAGTGGGTGACGAAAAGGCAGAAAAAAGAAGAGGAATGCACTGCAAGTGTCCCCTCCAAAACAGGTATGCCGTTTTGGATACTGTTAGAGGAGATGGCTCACCAACGAATGGCAACAGTTGCCAAGATCATGGCACCATGGCGGACACTGCTGTTCCGAAGAGTGGGAAAAGACTCACAGTGCCATAGTCATGGGGATTCTATTGTTATGGGAGTGGATATGCGGTTCTGCGTCCGAAAACGGGACTCCTGGATAGTATGTTGTCTCCCAGGTGCGTGGTTAAGGGATGTCACCGATCAGCTGCAGAGCATTCTATAAGTGGAGAATGAATAGTCAGTTGTCTTGCTGCATATAGGCACCAACGATGTAAATAAATTAAAAAAAAAGAAGTCCAGAAAGCAGAATTCAGGGTGCTTGGAGAGGTGTCAAATGGAGGACCTCGAAGTTAGTCATCTCAGGATTACGACTAGTGCCACGTGCAGAAATGAAAGAATAGGCACGATAAACACATGGCTCGAGGGATGGTTAGGAGGCAGGGGTTCGGATTAGTTGGACTTTGGGACCGGTTCTGGATCGGGTTGGAATATTACAAAATGGACGTTTTACATCTGAACCAGACCGGAAGTAATGCCCTTGGGGAAGCTTTTGCTACTCGAAACAGAAGAGAAGACAAGTAGACAGCGAGGTAGAAACTCGACACTGTAAGAATCATGAAGATAGCATTAATAAGGGGAAGAGTTAGCAGAAAGCAGATGAACGCAAACAAACTGATGGCCCTACGTGCCTCGTCTTTAATGCAATGAGTAGAGTTGGTAAGGCAGAGGGACTTAGGGCTTAGATTGGGGCCTGGAAGTATGACATTATTGAAATCACAGAGACTTGGTTGAAGGAGGAGTATGATTGGCAACTAAATGTTCCATGATATAGACGTTTTAGACTGGACAGGAGGGAAGGAAAAGGTGGGGTGGAATTGCATTACTGGTCACGGATGATATCATACTGTGCTGAAGCAGAACACTACGGGGTACTTGATAAGTGAGGCGTTATGGATAGAGTTGAGAAATAAGAAGGGTGTAGTTACATTTTTGGAGCTGTCTTACAGGCCTTCCAAAAGTGAGTGAGGGATGGAATTACAAATAAGTAAACAGATTGTGAAAAGATGTCGAGGAAATAAGGTAGTGGTGATGGGAGATGTTAACTTTCCAAATATTGACTGGGATACACTGAGTGGCAGACGTCTGGATAGAGTACAATTTGTAAGAAGCGTCCAGGAGAGTTTTGTAGAGCAATATGTCAATTGTCCGACAAGGGAAGGGGCCATATTGGAACTGGTGTAAGAGAATGCGCCAGGCCAGTCTGTAGAATTTACAGTGGGGGATATCTTTGGGAACGGTGACCGCAATTCTGTAGGTTTTACCCGTAGATACCCGTAGATAAAGATGAGAGTAGTCATAAGGGAAGAGTACTAAACTGGGTCACGGCCAATTATATCAGAACTTGGCAGGAGTTGGGAAATGTGGATTGGACACAGCTATTTGAAGGCAAGTCCACATTTGATAGGTGGGAGGCTTTCAACGATAGTTTAAAAATAGTGCAGTATAGGCATGTCCCGTTGAAGGCAAAGGGCAGGAAAGGCAAGATTCGTGAACCGTGGATGACAGGCGAAGTCGCATGACTAGCCAAGTGGAAAAGGGAAGCGTACATATCGTCCAGGCAGCTAAGAACAGAAGGGGACCTGCAGGAATATCGAAAGTATAGGACCAGTCTTAAGCGAGGAATCAAGCGGGCCAAAATGGGTCATGAAATAGCGTTAGACAGCAGAATTTAAGAGAATCACAAAGCCTTTTTTTATACAGGAAGTAAGGGGGTAACTAGAGAAAGGATTGTTCCAATAAAAGATAATGAAGAAGATTGTGTGTCGAAACAGAGAGAATCGGTGAGATTCTGACTTATTACTTTCTTTCAGAGTTCGCTGAGGAGATGGACATGAGGAATGTTTAGATTAGAGATAGAAGTATGAATAATTTGGATCACATTGATACAAGTTGGGAAGCTGTCTTGGGTAGGCTAGAGGTTATAGAGGTGGACAAATACCCAGTATCGGATGGGATCTATCCTTGGTTGCTGAGGGAGGTGATAGAGGGAATAACTGGGCACTGACAGATAGGTTTGTGGCATCCCTAAACACAGGTGAGGTACAGGAGGACTGGAGGGTTGCTCATGATGTTCCCCTGTACAAGAAGTTTAGCAGGGATATTCTGGGTAAATACCGACCAGTGAGCCTGCCGTCAGTGGTAGGAAAGATGCTAGAGAATGTCCTGATGAATAGGATATATTTGTATTGAGAAAAGAATGGGCATAATGATAAGGTAACATTATTTTATACGGGGAGATCATGCCTTAATAATTTAATAAAGTTCTTTGTGGAAGTTACCAAGTTGATAAATGAAGGAAGGGCTGTTGATGTCATATACATGGACTTTAGGAAGGCGTTTGATAAGGTTCCCTGTTGTAAACGAACATAATAAGTTAAGTCACATCGTGTGCAGGGTGTCAGAGGTAGGTGGACAAAGACCTGGTTAAGCAACAGGAGACAGACAGTAGTAGTTGAAGGGAGTTTCTCGAAATGGAGAAAGGTGTCCAGTGGTGTTCTACGGGGATCAGTGCTGGGGTCACTATTGTTTGTGATATACATTAACTTATCTGGAAGAGGGCACTGTTGGTATGATCAGCAAGTTTGCAGATGACACAAAAGTTAGTGGTGTAGCAGAAAGCAGAGGGTACTGTCAAAGAATGCAGGAGAATATAGATGGACTGGAGAGAAGTGGTAGCTTTACTTAAATTCAGGCAAATGTGAGGTGATACATTTTGGGAAGTTTAATTCTGGAGCGAATTACACAGTGAAAGGAAGAGCCTCTGGAAATGTTGATGAGCAGAGAGATATGGGAGTACATGTCTATTGTACGCTGAAGTTTGCTGCACAGGTGGATACAGTGGTCAAGAAGGCATATAGTATGATTGCTTTCATCGGACGGTGTATTGAGTATAAGAAGTGGCAGGTTATGTTAAAATTGTACACGACATTGGTTTGGCCACATTGGTACAGTTCTGATCGTCACATTGCCAAAAGGATGTGGTCACTTTGGAGAGGACGCTGAAAAGATTTTCGAGGATGTTGCTTGGTATGAAATGTGCTCGCTATGAAGAAAGGTTGAGTATGTTCAGCTGGTTTTCTTTGGAAGAAAAGAAGATTGAAGGGGGACGAGATGGAGGTCTACGAAATCAGGAAAGGTATAGACGGGCGAGATAGAGATAAGCTTTTTCTCAGGTTAAGGGATTCAATAACGAGAGGTCGCGCATTCATGGTGAGTGGTTGAAACTTTAAGGGGCATACAAGCAGCAAATACTTCCCACAGTGGTTGTTTGGTGTCTGGAACGCGTTGCCACAGACGTAGTAGAGGTAGGCACGATAGATTCATTTCAGGTGCGTCTGGACAGATGCATGAGTAGGTGGGGAGCAGAGGGATGCAGATGCTTAGGAATTGGACGACAGGTTGAGACAGCAGATTTCGATTGGCTCAGGCTCTGAGGGCCGAAGGGCAGTTCCATGGCTGTACTTTCCTTTGATCGTTGTGTGATGGTAATGGAGTGAGTATGAGGGGATCAGGGTGAACGTTGAAGAGTGACTAAGAATGTGGCAGGGTGACATTGACAGAGTGAGTGTGATGTGATCAGGGTGACGGTGACTGAGTGAGTTTGAGGGGATCGGGGACAGTGACGGAGTGAATGTGAGAGGATCGGGGGATTGGGAAGAGTACTGTGAGTGGACCAGGGTAACGGTAGCTCAGTGAGTGCGAGGGATTCAATCTAATGATAATTGAGTGAGTGCGAGGAGATAACCATGATGTGGACCGACTGAGTGCCTTGGGCTGATGTTTAAAAGACGTAGTCAGAGTGAGGGGAACTGAGTGACGGTGACTGATTAAGTATGAGATGCACTTTGTAACGGTGATGGAGTGAGTGTGAGGAGGTTAGAGCGACGGTAATGGAGTTAATGTCAGGTGGTCAACGTTATAGTGATGAAGTGAGTGTGAGGGACATAGTGTGGTGGCGATTGCATGAGTCCCATGGTGGCAGGCTGAGCACAAAGTGTGATGGGGTCACAGTGATGGTGACGGACTGAGTGTGAGTAGTTCAGGGTGATGGTACTGGAGTGCGTGCGAGGCGGTCAGTGTGACTGTAATGGAATGAGTGTGAGGGATTTCAGAGAGCCGGTGACGGAGTGAGTATGGGGGAAATTGTGCCGCCACAGAGTGAATATAAGGGGGTCAGAAAAGCAGTGATGGAGTGAGAGCCAGTGGGTCAGTTTGGCGTAGATGATACTGACTGTTCGGGCGTCAGATTGAAGCTGGCAGCGTGAAATGATTGGTCATGGTGATGGTGACAGAGTGAATGCGGGGGGTCAGGGATATAGTGAAAATCTGAGTGCATGGGGTCAGTTTGACGGTGATGAAATAAGTATGAGCATTTCAAATGACGGGGATGGAGGAAGTGTGAGCGGGAAAGAGTGACAGTGATGGGTAAATGTGTGGAAGTCAGGGTGGACTGTGATGTAACGGTGTGAAGAAGTCAGTGTGACATTCACAGAGTGGGGGCATGCGTTTCACGGCGACAGTGACAGACTCAGGGCAGGGTGTCAGTTTACCGGTGCTGAAGTGAGTGTGAGTTTGTCAGGGTGATGGTGATGGAATGAGTGTAAAGGGGATGGGGGTGAAAGTGCTTGAGTGATTGCAAGCGTATCAGGGTGAAAGTGACAGAGTGAGTGTGAGAGGGTTAGGCTGATGGGGACTGAGTGTGAGGTGGTTGGGTGACAGCTACTGAGTGAGTGTGATGGGGTCAGCGTGACAGTGACGCATTGAGTGTGAGGGGATAAGGGAGACGGTGAAGTCGTAAGTGTGAGGGCGTCAAGGTGCTGGCGATAGAGTGAGAGTGAGCGGAGCAGGGTGCGAGGGGGTCAGGGCGACGGTGGTGGTCCATCCTTCGGTTATGATTTGTGGTAGTCCTGTTCGGAAGCAGAGTGGTGGCATGCATGGCCACAGCTGATGCTAACCCAGTGGGCATATTCTCAATCTATTGGTCCACCATGTTTTGGTAATGTTTAAAGATAATCAGCACTCTTCGATAATTACTGTGCTGTGTAATCAATGTCACAACAGTGGATGAACAGCAATCAAGATTACTTTCATCATGGAAACAGGACTCCAATTATAATATGATCGCCATTGGAATGGTCAAGCAAAAGTTCTCCCTCTTCCAATGAAGAGGGTCCTCTCAAGTATGCTTTGCCATTTGAAGAATACGACAGCAGCTTCTTATTCATTGTGACAGGCTATGTAATGAAACTGCATTCTTTCCTCTCAGTGCTTCAATAATTTGCATCGTTCAGTGTATTGAAGAATTGAAGTGAAAGGATATTTCAGGATATTCTTCAATTCTTCCCTGAAATTTGACTGAACAACAGCATAAACGCAAGTGCTTGTACAGCAGCCTGAGGTTTGCAACATGAAACTCAGTTCAAGTACAAAGTTATGAATTTGTACACTCGTATAACCTAAGTTATATATTCTCCTCCATAAACAAAATATCGTGAGCAATGCACGTAAGGTGATGAAATTTCCTGAAATGAGAAATAGGAAAATAATGGATTGTCTTCGGTTCTCTGCCTCTGAATCCCTTTGAGACTTCCAAGCTAAATGAGCCTGGAGCCTTTTGCGGGCGCGGCTGCTGATTAAATCCTGTTTGACGGTGAAAACATTGAGCAGCAGAATTAGAACAAATGGAAGCGCCAGTGATAGAATGTGTTGCAAAAACTCAATTGCTGCCCAGACCAGGGACAATTGAACTTCTTGTGCCATGATGCAAAACCAGGGGTTGTTCCACATTTTATAGAAACCTGTTAACATAAAATACCAACTGACGTTTTTTAAGCAACATAGGACTACAGTTGTTCCAAGAACCCCATGTGCTGTCTCCAGTGTACAATATTTTGTTTTCCACTTCCTTGAGTAGATGGCCACAAATCGGTCAAATGTGAAAGCGACAGTAAACCAGACAGATGCATCTGTGGCTGCATGGAGAAGTACAGCATGTATATTGCACACGGGAATGTTCTTTATGAAACGAAAATGTTCTTTAAAGATGAACAGAATGTGTCTTAGTACCAAGTCAAACAGGATGACAAGTAGGTCGGTCACTGCCATGGCAACCATGTATCGTATGACGCATTTGGAGAGACCACACCTTTTCTGATTCAGTATCACAATCGTCAATATGTTAACTGTGAGGGAGGGAATGAACAGAGAAATTGTAAGCCAGAATTGTATTAATTTTGTCTGAGCACTTCCTGAGATGTTGATACATGTCACTGCCTCCTTGAACCATTGACAAATCTGAATATAAGAGATCAATTTTTGAATTGCGTGTTCATATAGAATGCAGCATGCATTTGATTTTTTAAAAATTAAGGTGAATACTGAAACTGAATTTTCGAGATACTTTTTTTTCCTTCCATTGCGTTGTGCATAAACGGTTCACTCCTAAAGAATGCCCGGTTATTGGACAGTGGAGAGGATAGTAATAATAATTCACATATACAGATCAGTAGCAAGTGGAATTTGCACTCATATGTATGCTGTGGCAAAGCTGTCGGTTTGAATATATTAATTTATCTTTGATTTTTTGAACATATGTCGCAAAGTCAGACGTGTACAAATGTTTAAATAACAATGGAATGGGAGTGGCCAATTATCCCCGTTCAGGTTTTATCCAGTCTGTTTTAACTATAGCAGTCACAAGATGTTTCAGTCCAAGGGACTTGCACGCTTCACTAAAGTGTTAATTTGACTTTCTTCACAGATCTCTTTCTAAATGCTGCTCCCTCCTACTGTAAAAATCTGTGTTCGAATTTACCTTCTTGCCGAAGGGTATGTTTACGGGATGTTACTGCGTTGGACGATTTAATGAGTCGTATTTACTTTATCGGGTTGGTTATTTTTTTCCAGTAGTTAAGTTATTCGAATGTCTTGTTCCTTTTACTCATGGTCCAAATGTGTTATTTCAATAAATACTATTTTGCTTCAAGCTGAATGCTTTATCAGCTGCATAACACCTGGAACTCCCACTTTACACAACTCCGTAAAACAAGGAAAATATGGCTTCCAGGCTTTTACCTGAAACATTTTGAGGGGTATGACACGTTAACGGTAAAGTTAAGAAGCCATACGGGACAATTCCTTTAATCAGACATGCTGCAGTTTGTACGAGTAGGGAAATCGTAATATAGCTGTGCACAATTTTGGTTCGGCTATACCTGGAGACCTGTGCACTGTTCTGGACAAAATACTCGACGAAGGATGTGATTGTCCTGCAGGGTGTACATAGTAGACTCACCAGGATGTAGATTGGAATGGAACATTTCGGCTATGAAGAAGGACTGGGTAAAATCTGGTACTTGAAAATGCAGCAGAGGAAGGTAAGTGGTCAATCTGATGAAGACATAGCTGATTTTAAATAGAACGACATGGTGAAATCGAAGCTCTTCCCATTCATCGAATTTTTCAATAACATGGGCACGTCATTTTAAAGTGAAAGACGTTTTTCTATGAGCAAGGTTTTCATTAAGAATGAAGCAAAAAAGGCACGAACATATATGGGTGTGCGTGTTCTGTATCATTAAGTAAGATATTACAGGGGAAGCGAAATCTATTGGTTAATTTATTTTATAGCTGATGAAATATGTGGATTAGAAATGGACATTGCTGAAGGAACCCATGAAATCGAGCAGATCCAGCGGAGTGAATGCAGAATCCTCATTTCGAATCTGAAGGCACAACTTTGGAATATATGAGACAGATTTGTTTGCATCAGTCTCGTGCCACACTAAATGAGTGAACTGTGAAATATGCTGACGGTATCTTCTACTCCCACGGCCCCAGAAATAAATGAATTGTTGCTAAAAATCGGCTTTTGACTGGCATGTATTAGAATGGAAACTGAGTGGGCAAAGCAACTTGTAATAGCACAATATCTTCCCAAATGGAATATGGAGTTCATGAGTTAATTAACAAACCAGAGGTGAGAGCAGTAGAAACCTTCTCATTGAAGTATGGATATTAAAATTAAAAAATAACCAGGAAAAAAATGCCATTCATGTGATGGAACACACGGCCGATACTTTTTCTGAATTTCATGACATTTCGAAAGAGGAAGTCCAGATTCTTTTATGAAATACAGTTTCCCAAGTCTCAGTAAGAATATGTTCGTGACGTCATTGGGTTAAACTTCATTGTGTTAATAAAAAGCGTCCCTGAAATTTTACACACAATAGACTAACATGGAACACGGCGATACAGAAATGGGAGAAGGCAGCAGAGCGTCTGAAGAGGATATCACATGGATGTCAGCTCACTATCGAAGCCATCATCCAGGTTCTGATATGTATCTTCTGGTGAAAATATTCACCGTAGTGTGCGTAGATTTCACATGGTCTGTGACAGGGAAAAATCAGAATGATTTCTGTCGTGACAAAGCACTTTAACAAGAAGTATTAATATTGTGTGCTGTTTACACAGTTACTTGATGATGATAAAGCATGTTAGGAATCACATCAGTAAAGGGTAGAGGAGAAACAAGTGATATTTAGGTGGGACACAAAAGGTAATGCGTTTGGGATAATTAACGTATTGAATCCAGAAAAGTGTGGACGTCGAACCATATTCTGTTGTAATTGAATATAAACGAAACAAAACGAAAACGAAACCCAGAATCAAATTATGTCCAGGCTTATATCCTGCTAATCTGCGATATTATTTTTGGTCAAATTATGACCAATTGCAATCAAATACGAATCTACCATTCTCAGCGTAAAATGGAAAGCTCAAACCACTGAGCTGATTGTCCTCATATCTGATTTCTTCGACTTTGACTCTGCAACAGTTACTTGTTTCTTTCTGTTGATGGTCATGTTGCCGCTTCCCCATGGAGTAAACCACTAACCATTAGCCCTGAATAATCGTGCACGGGAAACACTAAAACATAATAACTGGATCAACAGATGTGACATTTATTAAACGTTGAGTTCTGAGTAAACGATTGAGGGTATCCCATGTCATTGTCTTTTACATAGATTAAAGTAATCACAGCCCAGTCCACACCTGCTTGGTGTGATGATTGACAAAGCCACGAAATTGTTGAATGCTGAAACGGCAGAGACTGGATCGTGGCTTCGTTGATAAGATTAAATCACGAGTGAGAAAATCGAATATCTAATGAACCAATTGATAAGACACAATTCTCATCCCTGCAGAAATCCAAAAATTCATAATAAGACTCACAGCGCCAGGGATTTAATTTCTCGATTCCAGCCTCAGGCGACTTCCTGAATGTAGTTGCTCATTTTCTCCATGTCTTCTTGGGTTTTCTCTGGGTGCTTCGGTTCCCTTCCACATTCCAACGTGTTTCAGGTTAGGTGAATTGGTTATGCTAAGTTTCCCATAATATTCAGGGATGTGTAGGTTCAGTACATTAGTTCGGGGAAATGCAAAATAATTGGTTAGGGAAATGGATTTATGTGGATTGAGCTTCGGTGTGTTTGTGTGGACTCGTTGGGCCAAATGTCCTTTTTTCTACACTGTTAGGGTTCTTTGATTCCATGATTCTATGATAGCGCAGTATTCGGACTCAGGAGCCTGTTGACGAGTTACTGAAAAATCAGACAATGGGGAAGGAAATTTGCTGCATCATTGTATGGAGGATGCATTTGGAAAGAGATTAAGGAGAAGTACAGCACGATGTAGGTGACAATTTTTCACCCGTACAAGTAGAAAATTCGATATGCATAGAAAAGTCTTTCATTTAATGAGGTAGGCATTTGAATAAGACTGGGGATGGAAATATGTTGCTGGAAAAGCGCAGCAGGTCAGGCAGCATCTAGGGAACAGGAGAATCGACGTTTCGGGCATTAGCCCTTCTTCAGGAATGTCCTGAAGAAGGACTAATGCCCTTAACGTCGATTCTCCTGTTCCCGAGAGGCTGCCTGACCTGCTGCGCTTTTCCAGCAACACATTTCCATCTCGGATCTCCAGCATCTGCAGACCTCACTTTCTCCCCATTTGAATAAGACTACCTACAAAGAAGGATACTTGTTTCATGACCAGCAGAGATAACTCAGAAACAAGCAAATTTACATAAAGTAAATAAAGTGCACGTATTTTTATTTAGCTTGGATTGCCTAGTTATGTTTTCTACTGTATCCCTGGGCTAATTATGGCCAATCTAATCTGCATACACTTCTTATGATGAATGAATCAAATTGGCCTGTCGCAATCATTAGTCTGTAGTCATACTTTGGTTTCATCCATCTGTGAAATGATCAGTGGAAAATGATATGTTTTAACTTTTCCCCTTTCTTTCCATATGCAAATGTTAAAGTCCATAGTAGTGTATCTAGCTCAACGCTATTGAATGTAAGCATACATTACCATATACAAACAATTTATAATCGTTGGGGCATCTTTTGTTCAATTCATATTTATTACAAACAACAAAGAAGGTTTAATATTTTCGCCGAAATTAGACGTTATCGATGTAAAGACCTAGCAAGCAAATTTATAAGACTTTGTTAGATGCTTGGTATTACTGTAGTACTGTGAAATGTGCACAAACACACATATATATATATATATGTGTGTGTGTGTGTGTGTGTGTGTGTGTGTGCGTGTGTGTGTATGTATATCTTGGTTCTGATCATACACCCATTCACTGAATGCATTTTTGAAGAATCCTTCTTAAAGAATATCCGGCACATTTCCAAAGAAGCAAGCCCTACTCAAAGTCTCTGTTTCGTGTCCCTTTTCCTGATGTCATGAATGTCAATCCTAATTGGTTCGTTCCCATCTTCTGCAAGTCGGAAAATAACAAAATGACTGTTTCAAATGATCTTAAGTGTGCCCAGCACTGAAAGCAACGGGCAGTAGTTGATGAGAAAAAAAACGAAAAATTACAATTGCCAGGCAAATATGCTCCGACATCAAAACTGAAAAATTTAAAAACACGGCACAGCCTTTTTGTCGTACTTGATATATGATATTTCAGGTTAAATTTTAACTATGCTTTTAAATATCTGCTTATGCCTATGGGCTGTTAAAATTCCACTTTTATTTCCAAAACAGGTGGCTAAAATGAACGATTGTGTTGAATTTGGCCTACATAATTTTCAATGTCAACTTTATTGACATATGAACAGAGGACGTTAGAGCAACGGAATGTCATTCCGCTTATATGTCCTGCACCATCATTCAATACGAACAAGTGTACCTTCTAATTCAGTCCCCTGTTCCTGTCTCTAATCATGCCATTCAATTCCTTCAGCATAAGTAATATTAAGTTCAATGGTCTCATGTCCATAATTTTGTAATGATGCTTTTACTTTGAGAATAATAGTATAACTTGGTGCACCAAAAGACAGAAGTTACGAAGTTTGCTTTCACTCGATTTGTTAAATGTAAACACTTCAGGAAACAACCGCTTGATTCTATCCAAAAGGATCCTTTGAAATGCATCGACCAATTTCAGGAGAATATTCGGATTGAAGCCTTTCTTTTTCCAAAATAATTCGATGTCCTTATTACATGTTTCAATTTGTATATAAAACCATAAATATAAATATCTGAACAATGCAGCAAATTTAATGAGAGTATTAGAGATGAAAAATAGGAAGTCACAGTTTGGAAATGTGTGCAGTAATTCTAGTGTTGGCTATAACATGAAGAGATTTTTTTAAAGTATTTTTTTAAAGGGGTGATGCGATATTTCACGACACGTTCAACCAAACAAAAAAGCAGAAATTTCTCTGGTGATGGGGGTTAAAATCTCGCCGTGCATAATCGAATCGTCTCGTTCTTCATAAATAAAACAATAGGAAACTGGGAGTGTAGGGAATACAGAGAGAGAGAGAGAGAAGGGTCTGGGAGAGGGATGACTTGGAGACACCAGCCAATGTAGAAACATCTCCGAGATGTTTATGACGCAGAAATACTGATTCATTCTGTAGATATCTCCTTCAGAGAGAGGCGATGGACAAACACAACGCCAATGCTGATGTTTCCCTGAGAGACAAAGAGAGACAGGGAGGAGGGAGCTGATGGACCCCAGTCTGTGTCCAGATAGTCCCTGACAAAGGGATGGGCACTGTGAGACACAAGTCTGTATGCTGCTATATTTAGGAGAGTAAACGAGAAAGGTCAAGGTCTGACGAAACTCTATCAGAGAAACAGAGAGAGAGAGATAGAAGACTGAGAGATGCCAAATCATTTTTAAGATTCCTCTGTGAGAGAGAGAGAGCGGACTCAGAGACCCTAATCAGTGTACAGATCCTTCATTCGTCTGGGTGAGTTGCTCATCGGAGCCGAATGGCTTGGCTGTATGCAGTCGGCATTCCATTGAAAGGCGCTGTAAAATATTGAGCCTGTGTGACAGCAGTTGGACGCACAGCACAGACCGTCTCATTATGTCTGAACTTAAAAGTGCAGCACTCAGGAGTGCAACATAGAAGTAAAAAAAAGTCAGCAATAAAAAAGGATAGTCTAAATAGCTTAAGCAGATGAAATGACTGGGATATGAAAAATCAGCACGACATGACTTACTGGAGGATGAAGATTATTGAGTGAGTTAGCCGGCGGATTCACAGCGTAATTTTTGGGATGTTGGCAGTTTAGAAAGCCATTTTAAGTGCTTTTCACAATAATGGTAATTTAAAAGAATCTGGCATGCGCGAGGTATGATCAAGAGTTTCAAATCCGTAATGATCGTCAGATTTTTAAGTTAATCAGGCAGGTGTGTGTTTATGTGTGTGTATTTGTCTTTGTCCGTATGCACATGTGCTTGTGATTCTTTTTGCTTTTTCTTCCAGTCCCAATTCTAAGTAGCTCACTAAACGTTTATAAAAGCCAAACAACCGACTCTCAAGTCTATGGTCACTGAGACAAAACCTGCAAGCATTAAGCAATTATGGACTGCTGCATAGCCTCATTCCATACTTTGCCTCCAACATTTTCAGGAGTTTCTCTCTCTAAAATAAATATTTTAGGCCGATTTCAAAATATAGTAAACAGAAAAAACAATTTTAGATTTTACCATGCAATTGGCAATCTTGTAAAAGAACTAAACCATCGTCCGATATTTGAAATACCGTGCGCTGAGAAGTGATGTCTTTTCGAAATTAGACAAAAGAGTCACAAATATCAGATTTTAAACTGAGACCTAGAATGGTGAATTGGTTGAATACTGTTCATTTAACATTGCCTTGCCAATATGTTTTCCACTGAAGCCCCTCGCCTGAGTAAGAGTTGAATAAGATGGATATTATGGGTAAATTCATCAACGGGCTTGTTAAAAGGATGGGAATGGAGTACTGCCAATAACCCGGTAACTAAGTCAGAAAACAGCGTGCAAGACCCAGTTCTCCAGAGGAATGTATCAATGCCACTGAGTGGGCGACATAAGAATATTTGGATATGTTCAGAAACTATCTCGTGGTTTGAGGGTTCACTCTTGGCCATTGATTCGTGAGTAACGTTGAGGCTGCAATTAATGAACAACATTCAAAAGCAGCACAGACACCAAGGATTGCAGATGCATTTTTTTCTTGTGTCGGGAAACACATTTCAGCATTTACTTTAAGTAAGTAGTTAGTTAGCGTGACTCACCAGGCACACCAATAAGAGCCAGCAGAGGATAATACCCTGCTTGGATAATCCGAAGTCTGTAATAGATCCGCCAATGATGCGCTAGTTTATCATTCCTTGTGGAAAGTACGAAAAGCGCATTCTGTAAGCTCCTGTTGATTTCTGTCACGTTCTGACTTCTTGTTATCGCAGTCATCTCCATTCTTGTCAGATTCCAATTTACAGTTCTTGGAATATTCTGCACTGTTTTCACATTCCACTGTATTTTCCGATCCTTTGATTGAAAATTCAGACACTGTCATTCGGAATTATTGAATGATGTAACGTTCCAATTTATTGCAGTCAGACTCTGAAGTCTCCCTCTCTGTACATTCAAATTTCACTTTTTGCTCCATAAGATCATACAGTGAAAAGGATCTTTTATTTATAGAAGTTGCAAAGACTCCAGTATGACAATTAAGCTTCTTCTGATTGGGGCTAAAGTCTCCAGTGAGACAGTACGTATCCTTGGAGGCTGACAAATCTTACCGTCACATAACAAACAGGTTCAGTTTGCCACTTATACAACAATACCAATCATACTACGATAATACTGCACACTGTATAAGCGAAGAAACGGTTTCATTGATATATGTGAAGTTTCTGTTATAAAGGGTTTCTTTTGTAACTTTACACGGTGATGCAGTGGCTCAGGACTGAGCACTACTGCCTGAAAGTGCCATGAAACTATGTTAGACAACAGCCTTCGGTGACCGTGCGCAGTTTGCGCATTCTCCCTATGCCTGTGTAGACTTTTGCCAGGTGCTCTGCTTTCCTGCTACTTTCTAAACATCTGCAGGTTTGCTGCCTTTGCCAAGGTAACTGTGGGATTAGAGCAGTAGGGTCTTGGACTGGGTCTGGATGCATGCTCTTCGGAGAGTCGGGGAGTTGCGATAGTCCAAATGACCTCCGTTATAATGGCACATGATTAAGTTGAAAAGATGGTCACTTGGGGATTTTTTGCTCACACAATGCCCAAATGCGTTTGATACTTAACGTGCAGAGGATGTTCACAGCTAGTTTGGTAGTCGCCATATATATATAATATAAAAGAATAGATTTTCCCTCGGAAGAAACATGAATATATAAACAGGTTTCTGTAAATAAGTAGTTCCAGACACGTGTGTATTCGAATAGTGGAAACTTTTGTAACGCCGACATTAGAAACAATCTGAAGTTTGTTGTTTCATAAAATGTG